>NW_027249802.1:0-73752 GCF_030848795.1 Temnothorax nylanderi
ACACATCGTGGCACTCCCCGGAAAATTCTACCCTATTTCATATACTTATGGTAAAAATCGGTTCAGGGGTTGAGATTCGGTCAATATTTCTCGAAAAATTAGAAGAATTAAAAAACCGGTTTCCAGGAAATCGGTAACGAAAAAACTATACACATAGTGGCACTCCCCGGAAAATTCTCCCCTATTCCATATTTTTGTTGAAAAATTCGATTCGGGGTTGGGCTGGGCGTAATATAATACAATTCTTAAGGATTCGGTCAATTAATTCCCGAAAAATTAAAAAAATTTCGATACCGGCTTCCAAAAAAGATCGGTAACGAAAAATTATACACTTTATAGCACTCCCCGGAAAATTCTACCCCTGTTTGGTCTATAATTCTTTGAGATTCAATCAATTATTTCCCGAAAAATTAAAAAAATTAGAAAACAAAAATTAGAAAAATTAGAAAAATTAAAAAAACCGATTTCCAGAAAATCAGTAACAAAAAACTATACACATAGTGGCACTCCCCGGAAAATTCTACCCCTATTTCATATACTTTTGATAAAAATTCGGTTCAGGGGTTTAGGCTGAGCGATATTAAAAAATCCGTGAAAACACGTTTTACTCCTTTTCACCCCGTTAGGGCTCGAATTTCTAAAAATCCCTTCTTAGTGGCACTCCCCGGAAAATTCTACCCCTATTTCATATACTTTTGGTGAAAATTCGGTTCAGGGGTTTGGGCTGGGCGTTGATGAGTGAGTGAGTCAGTCAGGACATCTTCCTTTATATATATAGATATATATACATATATATATATATATATATAGTATCAAAGATTAACGTCTTGACGAATACAGGACCAAAACCAATGGTCGAATCGTCACGATGATTACTTGCCAATTATAGCCTGATGAAATAAAAGCTTAAATGTTTATTATATTGTTGGCAATTTACGAATGTACTTTATATTTATTTCAGTTGGATCAGAACAATCCGTAATCGGGGAACAATTTGCTGGGCAACAAGTAGTCGCTTCGGACGTATCTCTTCCTTCAAATTCCGATCTTTAGTATGACCGAGGACATCTATTACGAGATTAAAAAGTACATTGGTAATTTCAATAACATCAAAAGATTCGCATTAAAGCCAATGTTGTAGTCAATTCATTAAAATCAGTTTTGTAGTCAATTTCCAAATATTTCGTTACTAATATCATTGCTTTTTTTAAATGAGAAAATATAATGAATTATTTTATCCTTATTTAACATTCGGTAAACAAGGATGAAATAATTTACTGTATTACACTGTGTCAATGTACACACTATATCTGTATTTCTTGCTGGAAAATGCCCTATATATATATGTGTATATATATATTTATATATGGGGCATTTTCATGGTTCAATTAATTTTTTGAAAAGTAATAAAGTCATATTTTTTTTCTTTTTAAGTTAATCTGTACTTGAGTTCTAAGAGTGACTTTTCCATTATATGATTTTTTCGAATGACAGACGAAACCCGACGAGAGCGGAACAGCAACACAAGTGGAGCTGCAATTCCCACAGCAGCAGCACATCCACCAACAGATGATTTTTGCAATAAATAATGACAAATTAATTAATTAAAATCTACGATTTGGCGAGAGGAAATAGCCCAGTGTTTATGGTTGCTAGACGTACTTACCAGACACTTTGTACAATGAAAAATATAATGAAAAATGTATTGCAAAATTTCTCGCCTGATCGTAGGAGGATACCTCTTGTTGCTCCTTTACATCTTGCATGGCGTCAAGAAATCGCCCCTGTTGTCTTTCTATTTTACAGAAGATTATAATAAAACGCGTGACTAATTTTCTTATACATGTAGCTTTGCTTAAAAAATAAGATGTTAAAACTATAAATAAAAATGGTCAAATCATAGTTGCGTTAATATCGCGCACTGTTTATTCGTATCGCTATTATCGCTTAATCTTTTGTAATTTATACAGCTACTCAAATGTCACCACTTTGTATCTACAAAGTTCTGCCCGTGTGAACATCGTCCATAGATTCCTCCCCACCAATTCGGAACAAATAAAATTTTATCGATCGCCATTTTTTTCGCGTCTCTGGAATTAAATAATCGAACGTCGCAATCTGATTCCATTCCATTTATGTTACAATTATAGAATTTACATCGCTCACGATTTTTGCACAATCCACCTACGCTCAATGAGACACTTAAAAATTATTAAATTTATATTGTTCGATTTAAATTCAAGTCGATTAAGTATACGTCGCATGAAATTAATTCACTTGAATTATCCCCAGATGCAAAGTTTACGAGAATTTCTCTCCTTTCGTTTCCCGGCACAACGTTGAAGATTATGTGTCGCACGTAATTTCGAATACATTCGAATTAATACAAATCGAGCAGCAAACGATAGCCTGTACATTTCCCCGATTAAATTCGTTCGGAGAACGAAGTCGCGAGGAAGGAAAAGCCGTCGTCGAGAGAGAGAGAGAAATTCCAGGGTGTATAGCGGTCATGAAAACCTGGAAAACCTGGAAATGTCAGGAAATTTGCGGGCTCCTGGAAAAGTCATAGAAGTCTTGGAATTTTGTAACTTTTCTGGAATTTTGTTAAATCCTTAAATAATGACATTTTCTGTCCTTTTTTTATCTACAGAAGTGTATAGCGGTCATGGAAATCTTCCAGGTTTCCATGACCGCTATACACCCTGATTTAGAGGGACAAAAAAAGAAAAAGAATTGTAAGAGAACTTGTATGATACAAAAATAGAATGGATATAAAGTAAGTGAAGCTGATGTATCATTTTCTGTCCTTTTTTTATCTAAAGAAGTGTATAGCGGTCATGGAAATCTTCCAGGTTTCCATGACCGCTATACACCCTGGATTCGATGATGTTTCTGAGAAGTTAGATGAGATGTATTTTTTGAAAAGTTTATTTATCCCTAAGAGATATACAAAACAAACATTTCTTCTCGTGTAACTATTATAATTCTCCTAGCAGTACAACACAGGAAATTCATGTCATATGATCCTTCTCGAGATATTCCGCTTCTTCCATCTTTTTCCCTTGCTTCCCTTTTCCCATCATTTTTTCCTGCCTCTTTATTCGTTCAATTGTTCTTCCCCATCGACACGGATACACCGTGTCTCACACAATATCAGTTACAATCCGCGCTCACCTCTTTTCTTTTTTTTCCCCTTTTATAACCAGCTATATGTTAAAATTATACACATCTGCAAATCAGTATTAAAATATTACAATTTGATATTTTACAGTCGTTTGTCATCCGCGTCTCTAACTCCCTCTAAGAAAACAGGTTCCTATTTTTCGCCACACGTTCTGATCGTCGTCATCAATCGTTAGAAATCCGTATCTTTTATTGTCTTTTTTTTTCGTTTTTTTTTTCGTTTGTTCCGTTTTACGTCGACAATGCGAGACAATGTGCTCTGGGGGAGGGGAGGAAAAGGGAAGGGGTGGCGGGAGAGGGACAAAGAGAGATTTTTTTAAACGTATTTGGGAAAAAGTAACGATAAGTTTTTCCGTTTCAGGCCGAATGTGTATCGAGGATGCGAGTGTGTCAATCGGTCCCAATCATAAGAAAGCCTCTAAGAATTTATATAGTAGATACACACGAGCGTAAATGTACATATAAATATATAATACAGAGCGCGAACGTGTTGCTTAACTGGTGGTGGTCCAATAGTCGTCGCCAATATCTCGCATATACCTAAAATACATTTACATTATTAATTAATAAAGGATATTTTAATTATTGATTAAGAATAATCGTGCAAAGTTAACATTAATTACTGACCTAGAGCTGCTAGTGCAATCTTGCTGTTACTGCCCACGAGACCGGTGATTATCTCGGCTGGCAAAAACTGCGCCGCCATCACCTCAATCTCCTCTGGACTATAATTCTTCTCCATCTGAACTGCTTTCTTTGATGTCGCCAGATTCGTGAGCGACGACAATCCGCCAGTTTTCTTAGTCGCTGCCTTCTTTCCGGCTGCGGTGTTGGGTCTTCTCGCGGCACTCGACTTGCCACTCTTCGAAATCTCCTTACTCGCCTTGTTCGCTCGCTGCGATTCCACTTTAGCCGGAGCGGTGTTGGGTCGTTCCTGCTTCTTCGTACCACTCGTCACCTTGATGACTATCACTGCCTTATCCGCGTATTCTTTGATCTTCGTCATCTTCAGATTGTCAATATCTGTCAAGAATGGCTTCATCGCCTTCTCACCGATCAGCTTCATCGCCGTGCCGAGCGCTTCCGCTGAATTATCACGTACTGTCGGATCCGGCTCGTTAAGCAACGTCTTCAGCAACGCGCCGGTGTAAGATTTGAGCAGCTTCTTGTTGAGATTCGCAGGTGGTGTATGCGCAAAACATCGAGCTAAGTACGCGGCCGTCTCGGCCTTCACGGCTGGGTTTTTCTTCTCCAAGGCGGCTAGAGTGTCTTCGAGAATGAGATCAATGTTTATGCTCTGGTAAATGGCATCGGCAGCCTTCCGCAATGCCCGCACCACTGATTGCTTCTTCTCGCGGAACTTCTCCAGAATGATAGGTAAACAGGCGGTGGCATAAGGCTGAAATCGTTTCTTGAGACCCGCGGCCAGACCAGCCAGACACTTCCCCGCGACCGTGACTACCGGCACATTGGTGTCCTTCAAGATAATTTTTTTCAAGGCCCTTACCACGTCACCGTAGTCGCCGTTCTCCAGTGTCGGATGCTTGACGAGTCTTTCCAGCGCTTCCAGCGCCTTCTTCCGCTCCTTCCACTTCTTCGCCTCAACTTTTTCATAAAAGTCTTTCGGCAACTTTGACAGAATGTCTACAGGCGTCAATGGTATCCGTAAATACGGATCTATATCCGGGAATTCTGAATCGCCATTGTTGACCATATTCTTCGGATTCTGCGAGCGTAAATAGCGCGTAGGCACCATCTTCTCATCGGCGAGATTGCTAAACTCTGCCTCAAGCTCCCTGATATGCACCGGTTTCAATGTGTTCAACTGCTGCTTCAGGCGATCGCCCACCCATCGATACATCTCCACCACCATAGCTTTGCCCTCCTCTCGCACTGTCTTGTCCCTGTCTTCTAGAAAGCTTGCTATCTTCTTTATCAGTGGCTTCAAATTGATCACTTCAGATCCAAACTCCTTGAGCGCCAGCATCAAGGTGGCGATGCACGCCGAAACGATTTTCGGATTCTTTGCCTCGGTGCCCTTCAGCAGCTCCTGCTGCACTGCCTCGTGCTTCTCGATCTCGATATACATCAGCGTGATTTGCACAGCCAGTTCCTTCGTTTTGGCTTTAGGCGCGGCGATGCATTTGGACACGATGCCGTTCATCACCTCGTTGACTATCTTGCCGGCGATCGCGGCATTTTCCACGAAAGCCAGGGTCGCTTCCAGACCCTTCTTCTGCGCGGCCGCATTACTATCTACCACAAACTTCTTGATGAAGCCAATGTACTTGTTCCACTCCGGGGACTTCTCGTCATCGATGGACTGGAACGTCTTCACACACTCCTCATATCGATGTAAACGTACTCGCCAGGACTACGCAATATCGTACAGAAAATTAGTTACTTAAACCGATAGATTGAACTTATTCTAAAGGTATTAATTTCTTGTATGTACAGTATCTACATTTGACACTAAAATAAAAATTTATTCATATGGTTTATATATCCAGATTAAAATATTGTAGATTGTTCAATTACGATTAAGTTTACAATATGTTCATTGAAGTAATTAGTGAAAAAATTATAACTTGACAAATGTAGGATGTGAAAAATACTACAAATATTTTGAATGTGGTCAGTACCTTGTGCGCACAGCGCTCCTCCAAGGGCAATATCATATATTCGGTATCCTGTTCCATGATTGATATTATTCTAAAAGAATGACTTATTTGAAATATCCCTTTCGTCTCGTTGGAAGTAACATCAAGCTAATGTAAAGGATCGATCCATATGTTTTCTCATATCGACGAAGTATGACAATTCAAAATAAACACGCAAATGTACAATTCTGCAATTGACACACGCCTAGCCAGAGCGCACAGACAAATAGCACTGAATTAAACAATCAGATTTCAATTAAGGGTCCGTTTTCTATTACTGAATTGGCCGTGCTAGATCAGAGTTTCTTTTTCCTTCCAATATACAGTAAAAAAGATAAACTCTGACCTAGCGCAGCCAGTTTAGCGACAGGATTTACAAACGAAATACACTTGATTTATACGAACGAAATACACTTAGAAAAATTAAAACTGATCTTTAGTAATTTCTGTCGGCTAGCTTCATAGAGTTATGAAGCATAAAAAGGCGGCAGCGTATCATTTTTAAATAATTAAAATTCTTTAAGAAATAGAACAGTTTCTTACAATTTTCTTACAAGATAGAGAAAGTTTTCTTTGCATTTAAAATATTACAAGCACATGTTCTTTTTTTTTTCAAAGTAAAATTAGATTTTAATGTATATCATTATTAAATAATTAAATATTTTAAAGAAAAAGTTTCTTTAAATTCTTTAAATAAAATATAGAAATATTTCTTTCTAAATCTGAGATATCGTGAGCACGTGCTCTCTGTGTTTATTTATCACCACGTGAGCACCAAAGAAGAAACGAGAAAAATTGCAAAAATTACTCATCGCTGCACTTACGTTTAACTTTTCTAAGTAACTAATATTTTTTAAGAATAATGTATATTTTTTTATTATTAATATATTTCAAAATATATCAATATATATGTAATAGCGATTAAGTCAAACATATATATGAATATAGCAAATAAAGAAAATTATCGAAACTTTGCCATGACGGAACCTGAATTAAAAATTAATCGGAAAAACTAATCGATTTTTATACTCACCAATTGTTTATGTGAAGCGGGTTTAATTTTTTTCTGTATAAAATAAAAAAATCAAGAGAGAACATGCGGGAACACGTGGTGAGCACACACTTCTACAGACTTCTATGGCTGCATTCCGATATTCACTGTCAGTACTGCAAATCTATATTTTACGTCACGTATACTATAGATTTTCAGTACTGAAAGTTGCTGACAGTGAATATCGGAATGCAGCCTATATAACGTACCAGACTGCGGGTGCTGCAAACTGCGAACCTGCGAGCAGTCGCCGAGCACTGGCACAGTATATACTGTGGCACTGGCGAGCAGAGCGAACACGGGGTACCATGGGGTTGAAAAAGTGAATCTGTGAACTTAAGGAGGGGTCGAAAGGGAGTGAAGCACTGTAGTGCAATTCTGTAACTCGTTATGCCGTCGTTATGAGCTATAACGACAATTGCGCAGCTTTTTTACCATATAAAATATCTGCGCAACGATAGTCGATACCTCATAACGAGTTACAGAATCGCACTCCTCTGGTGTGGACTGGAGACCACGTGGGGACTTGTGCCCGTTCTAGACTGACTACGAATCGTTTTTCCTAAATTTTAGCCAAATTAATTAATGAATCTCATTAAACTTATGCTCGTTTTAATCAGTAAGATCAGCCGCATTGCAACCCGCTACATAGCCGGATTTTGGAAAAAAGGGCCTCGCACACAAAATTGCATAGGCTGCATATGCATAGCATAAAACCGCTAAACCAATGAGCATCTAGCATAAAGTCGCCATATTGATTTACATAAGATGCTCATTGGTCCAGCGGTCTTATGCTATGCTTATGCAGCCTATGCAATTTTGTGTGCGATGGCCTAAAGGATCAAAATAAATTTTCCGAAAATAAATATTACGAATATTGCAGTTAAAGTGCAGTTTAAAGTGCACTTAGTGCATAAAGTGCACCGGAGTTCAGCCGTCACTCCTGTCGACCCTTAAATATTTTATCGCAATTTAAATAACAGTAGATTATAATTAATAATAATATGATAAAGTGATAAACATAACGGTTATAATCGTAATATATACAAGTGAATATGTGATGATAAATGTATGATGACAGGAACTTTCGGCGGGATCATCTGTGACTCCGGATCTCATCTGGGGACATTTCGCGCTGACAGGTTAGCGAGTCCGGCCGTGACGGACAGTTGTCATTCTTTCCGCGAGTTGTGATATCGGGTGATTTTTGCGTTGCGCCCGTTTATCCGCGGTTCTCGCGATTGTCGCGCGTAAAATGCGTTAGCTGTCTTCCACGGATCGTCCCGGATAGCGTTTTATTCAGGTGAGACCGCGATCCTCGAGCTCCGCGCTTCGTGCACGGGCGCGAAACATTTTTGAGGTTAACTGTCGCTCGTCAGACTCGAGTCTCTTTCGCTCCTGCTGGAGAAGGTACACGTTGTTGTCTGCGCGTATCGTCGAGTGTGATAACGGTGCGAAGCACTCGCCGATCTAATGGTGTACTCACGGATACTCACAGGTATTCGTGAGTATTAAAAAATATTCGCAAGTACTCGCAAGTATTCGCTAGAACTCGCAAGTATTCATTAGAACTCACAAGTACTCGCTAATACTTCCTAGTACTCGCGTATAGTACTCGCAATTGCTTGTGCGAATTTCTCTTGCTCGAGAGAACGCGAGAAATTGTCAGTGACAAGGTTTCAGTTCAGCAAAATCATAAATTTTTGGATTGGTTAAATTCGCAAAGCTTAAGTTAACTTGATCACCTCTTTAAATTTTCCTTCTCGTCGGTTTATCCAAATTTGATTTGACTCTAACTTAATTTTTCAACATTCTTTACTTATCTTATTTCAAAATGTAGTAGAACATGCCAGGAAAACCCTCTAATAAAAAGAATTTAATGTATTTACATTTTATATCTCAGATTTCTCGTTTATTAGATTATTTCTTCTTTTGCTTATATCTCTTAAAAGTTTCTTTTAAATCAAATTAATATCTTTTTCCATATTTTTTGCTTTTTTTTATATACATTACCTTTAATTAACATAATATTTTTGTTGCAGTGTAACAGTGAGTACATAGAGCATAATGGAGTCAAAACCATCAGGACTGAGACCGCCGTCGAAGATAGGCCGGCCTTGCTCCACCATGCCTCCCAGACCGGCGATTCCGCCTTCCCCAATGAGACCAACGTCCAGTGAGTCTTGAACAAAATTATGCGCCGTTCCTTTTTATTGCATGCGTATTATAGTGTTATATTATTTGAGCGTGTGTTATTGTTTGATATCTGTTATCCATTTTTGTACTAAACAGATATGATATATATAGATATCTGATATTAATAAGAGGCATAAAAGAATGTCTGACAATATCAATATCCCATGTTAGGTTGAAAAATAGATCATGTATTAATAAATATACGCACATACCCGCTCTTCATACTCCATATTTTACCTGCATAAGAAAATAACATATTGTCTTTCAGGTTTTATGTCTCTCTTAATTCCGGTTCAAATTTTTAAAACACCAATAGATAGGAAGAATTTTATCAAAAATATCTTTTTCCACGATTATTACGCGAAAGAGAGATCCATTGCCATTTGCCTCATTCATACGAAGTGTAATGGAAAATTAATTAATTAATAGATGATTCAGGTGATAAATATAACCGACAAGTGAAGTCGTATTTACGTCATTAACGTTAATCTGTTTTCGTAATGCTAATTTTCTTATGTTGTAAAAGTGTTTATGCGGAGTACGTTTTGACGAAGGGTATCATAAACGGTAATTAAGTTATTATGAACGTTATTACGATTCGAACGCGTATCGTGAGTGTCTCGTTAATTCGCCCCGGCATGCACGCACACCGGGAACACCGTGCACGCCCACGGCTCGGTCGTGAACGAGCGTGAGTCCGCGAGTTGTTGCTCGCGCGAGTCGTTCCTCGGCCATTCGCGACGACACATCCCTCGCGCGAGAGAAGGTGAGAGACAGAGAGAGAAACTGGTAAATATTTATCATCAGAAACTCGCGGGAATTAATGGTGAGTCGCGTGTACTTTGCGAATAGTGCTTACTTTTTTTTCTGTCATTTCGTTAAAAGAGGAGTAGAAAAACGAAATCTTTTTCTCTCTATTTTGTGCAGCGTTCGCCGAAAGAGTAAATTGTGGTGAGTCAAACTGGTCGTCTAACATTGAAAACAGGATTCGAAGGATTGTTCAGTAATCAGTATAATTATCATAATTAAATTTTATTACGTTTCATAACTTCACATTAATTATCACTCAATTCGATTATTATGATTTATACGCACGTTTGTCGCTGTTCTTCATTTGTGAACGCCGATCAACTTGACTTGTCACGATTGATCGAGAGTGATTCGTATTTTTAACGCTCGCGGAACGTATTTTTAAATAATAAACCGCTGTTTGAAAAATGAAAGGAACTGGAGTGATTAAGAACGTTGTTCGCTGATAATTGGCAGATAATTCGGAAGTTAAGGCAAATCTAATAGCAATCGTATAAATAAATAAATAATTTCTTTGATCACTCGATCGACTGATTTTTCCTTGCATTGTAAGTTCGTCCTCTTGTACTATATTTTCTACGTCAGTTTATATATAGCCTTTCTTTATCTAAAATCTAATTCTTCACCCAAGATTTGAATTTTGACGTAGAACTACGTCTTTGTCGACAATAAGTAGGGGGTAACATTGGGAGCACAGATGTAACGAAAACGTGTCACACTTTGAACGTTTATATCTTCGAAACTAATAATCGTAGAGTAATGATTAATACGTCATTAGATAGTTTATATAGTCCCATTTCCTCTCGAAAGTCTCAAAAAGCTTTCTCAATGAGGGAGCCAAACAATTATAAGCAAATAATTATGCTCAAGTCTCAACAAACTTTTAATAATTCTTCTTTTTTGGCAGTTTATTATTAATTATTGGCAACTTTTCTAATTCCATTATATTCTTCAGTCTTTTCTACCCGTATTTCATATATAATACTTTAAGATTTGGTTGATTAGACCCAGCTTTATTAGGCTTCTATGTATGTACCTATTCCTATGTAACTCAAGAACTAATCAACCAAATTTTAAAGAATTATGTATGAAATAGGGATAGAAAAGGTTGAAGAACATAATAGAATTAGATTAAAATTGCCAATATAATAAAAATCAAACGGGCACAGTAACAACTGTGCCGCAACCAATAACGTAGAACTACGTCTACTGTCACTAGTTCATGTTAAAGTATTCAGCGAAGGACAGTTGAGACGTAGGGCTACGTCAACTGTCCTTCGCTGAATACTTGAACATGAAATAGTGACAATCGACGTAGCCCTACGTCAACCGTCCTTCGCTGAATACTTTAACATGAACTGGTGACAGTAGACGTAGTTCTACGTTGTTGGTTGCGGTACAGTTGTTACTGTGCCCGTTTTTTTTTATTATTTCCTCATTCTCTTCTAAAGTACAAATTTGTCTTATTTTCTTCGTTACTATTTTTCCATCCTTTCCCTTTCTTTTCTCAGATTTTGCCTTCGTACAACAGTCGCATTCTGAATACGCAGAATATCAGATTTTATATTGCTTTATTTTTCTGCCGCGCAGATCTCTCTCGGCGCGCCTCTCGGCGATGCATAACGGGCGATGAGGTGCGTTTTCGCGATCGCCTCTGGTCGCATCCAGGGCACGTATCTTGCCTTATTGGTACAACGCCATTGAATTGCCTTCGCCGCACAATCGCACAACGTCGGCTGACGCATTACGATTATGCAAGCCGCTGCACTGGTGTTTATCTCGCGCCCGCGATTTCATCCCGCGTTTCGCGTCTTTCCTCCCCGGGTCCTTCTCTTTTCTCTCTCTTTTTTTTCTCTCGCTCCCTTTGCCCTCCCGTTTTGATTCTCGCGGGAGATCGGTCGATCGGTTTCTCGAGTTTCGCAATTTGATCGGGAGATTCAAGGCCTTCGTTTTTCGTTTCACGTTATTGCGAGGTCCAGCGGAAGGAATATAGCAGAATCGCTATATAATAATTAAAACTAAAACTTTAAATGAAATTAGGAGAAATTAACGTCTCGAATGTTTCCGTCGGAAGATTAAAATTATATTTGTATCCAATTTTCTAAAATTCACCAAATTAACACTAAAACTACCGGGGATTAATCTATATTTATTTCTTACCGAAGAAATCTTAGAAAAGAAAAGAGAATAAGAGGGAACAAATTAATAAAATTTATCATCTATGTAACTTCAATAAAAGTCAGGCAAAATTTCAGAAATTAAGATGTTTTAAAAACGAGTAATAAATTATTTAAAAATGTCAAACGGGTTATTTTGACCCTTTCGATAGTTAATGTTAATGAGGGATATGAGTTAACAGAGAAAACTTGTTTGTGTAATTTAAACGGATTGTATGTCAGCTGTGGTAGTATTTCTAGAATAATTCGTAAAAAGAACATAAATTTACATATAATTGTAACGAGATTTATCTGTGCGATATTAAAACAATGTCGAAACAAAATGACAATGGTATTCTCTTGCAATCGATTACAGTTTAAAGACATCAGTAATTATTATAGAATACTCTATCGATTACGCGGTTTGCGGGAACATAATCGATTTTCCAATCGCTCGAGTTCAATTCCGATTAGCTGATTTTTCTTTCCGACAAGGACTCAAATTAACCGCGACGGCAACGGAAAGGCAAAGGATTATCTGCGGCGCGGCGCCTCGCTCTGACGCAATCGTCGTCGGCATGGTGTTCTGCGGTAACTGTGACACCATCGGCTAAATATGGAGAGAGAAATGGTTTATGAGCGCGCGCGCGGGGCCACGGTTCGTTTCGGGCTGCTACTTTGCCATTTGCCTGATGTTTGTACGGGAACGCTGTTGAAGCCGCGTTTAAGGCCATCCATTCGAATTCCGCGGTCTGACGAAAGTCCGCTATTAGTCTTTGGTAAATATGAAAACCGTGGGCACACGTGTCTACGAAAGTGGTAGCGCGCGGCGTAATCGCGATCGGGTGCGACCACTTCACCCGCTCTGCCGTGAACATATAAAATATACAATTATATATATGTCTGTACTTTAGAGGTAAAGAATCATATTTCCAGTTTTTGTTAAAGTGGAGTCAATACATTTTTTAATATAACAGAAGTTTAAATGGTATAATGGTAAAGCGTCTTATGTTTATTATTATTAGTTCCTAAGATACAATGTCTAGAAAGAGTCATATTGAAAATTTGTATAATGCATAATTTTTAAACCAGGTACAGCGTGTTATTGGCAGTTGTACTATTAAACATGTCAGTTAAATTACTTTATTAAAAACTTAATAAATTAAGTTGCTACTTTTGCTTTATATCTAAAAAATATATTATTTCCCTACTTAAAACTATAAACCTTGTTTTCTCTGAATTCATAATAATGGAGATACGATTTTTTATCTCTAAGGTACAGATATATACAATTATATATATTATATAGAAAGGAACTCAAAATTGAAAAATTGAGAAAAGTAATAAATAAATATATATATTTCTTTTTTAATTTTTTAATTTTGAGTTCGCTTCCACAATGATTTCGCAATTGGACGGATAAAGATATCGTTAATTTCCATAATTATCGACATAGCGTTTACAATTGCTTAATCACGTTCGCCACGTCGTAATCTCGTTATAACGCGGGATGAATTACACGTAACAGCTGTAACGATATCTCTCTACGGCTATTAAACTTGTTTACGTTACGTGGATATCCACGCATGAGGGATCAAAGTGCCCGTATATCCAACGGCAGCCTCTATAGGCATTCTTACAGCCGTGTCGTATCGAGTGATCGGGGTACTTGACACTATTAACCTTACTGAACGTGGGATAATCGATGGGCTAAAGTAATTCGGTAATACTCCGTTAAAAATTCGGCTAGAATGTTGAACAGATTCTATTTTCATTCGAAGATTCGATAGGAATTCTTAAAGATCATTTTTTTTTTATAAATTTAAGGCTATATGTGTAACGCTAAGGATGTTTACGCTTCTTTTCGACGTTAAGTATTGCAAAAGTTTTTATGGAAAATAATAAAATAAATATCAACTCAATGTAGGAATCCAATTGCGATTGGATGATTTTAAATATATTATTTTTAAAATGATTCATAAAATAGAATTTACGTTATTACAAGGTGTAATTAATTAATAATCTTTTATATAAAAGAATAATGTGTATATATGTAAGAATTGATGTAAGAGGAATTAAAATCATGTAAGATGCATAATTCACAGACATTCGCCAACGAAACATGGCGCCACGATTACGGCGTCGTATCACGTCGGTGTATTAATCACGGCCAACACGCTTGAATTAAAAAGTATAGTGTATTCTGTCATCAGGAATCATCGTGCGTTGCGTATGGCTCTAATAATCATGTACCGTCATCGCGCAAGGTTTCGCACAGATTATTACGCAGCAACGAAAATATGGATGTCTCGGGACGAATTTTAATACACAGAAACGCGTTTTTGGACAAATTCAGAGAGAGTTTCTCCTTGAAGTTTAATTGAAGCTTAAGGTTTACCTCTTCTCTCTTTTTTACCTTCTTTCGGCGTTAATAATTTTTTAGATTATTTTAGCAATGTCAATTTTATTTAAATTTTAGATTATTTTTTAAATTATTTTTTAGATTATTTTTTAGATTATTTTTTAGATTATTAAATTAATTATTTTTTAGGTTATTTTAACCGTGTCAGTTTTATTACAAAATTTTGACATTTTAATGATATTAAGATTCTCAAATGAAGATAAAAACGTCACCGTTTCGCTACATCTTTTAATTCTGACATTTCGAGATCGGCGTACCGTCGCGTCGACCAGCCGATCGCGGACGACCGTTCGCGCGTAACCGCGCGTCATTGCGAGCGACGCAAAGTGCGCGTAAAAAGGCGCATTAAATGCAGATTGCACTAAAGATAAAATCGCCGGGATACATAACGCCTCTCTCGGCCGCGACGCGACGGCGGTGGCGGCGGCGGCGGAGACCTCGGCGGTTGCGGCCGCGTAATCGCGATTTCATCTCGTCGAACAGAGGCTCCGACCCACGCGACCAACCTACTACGACAAGGCACGCGCCCACGCGCTTTTTCATAAGTAATTAATTAAATCGCGAATCGCCACGAATACCCGGACATACCGGTGACCGGTGACTCCTTTTGCGGAGTTTTTTCGCGCGCGCGCACCGCCGCGGGAGGAACATCGGCGACGTGAATGATGAGCTTTGTGATGTCGTTGCAAGATTTCCTATACAAGGAAACCAGAAGCTATTAGACATCGCGGAAGTATAATAAGAGAAAGAATTCATGGCAAAATATTATGAAAATTACACCGAAAAAAAGTAGTTTAATCAAGACGAATATATTCAAATCATCACAATAATTGTTTCATATATGAGCAAGAATATATAATTTTTTAAAAAGAATTTTATGTTCTTGTGTTTCAAGAATATAATTTAATTTGAATATTATAATTGTCACATAAAAAGAGTACCTATGAGTTTCTTGATGATAACGATGTCTTCTTTATTTTGTAACATAATAAAATTAAATCAACATTATTTGTGTTCACGTAGAGAATATTAAATTTTAAAATAAGATTTAAACTGTCTTTATCGTTATAGAATGAATATTTTTGGTTTGAAAGTACTGTTATTCTCTATCTAATATTTTTTGCTTTCCATTAATAAAAATTATTTTTGAATAATAAGAGAATATATTTTCCTTTATTGAATTATATATAATGCTTTGATGCAAGTAATTTATCTTTGTTTAACGCTGTATAATCTCATTTTAAGACTTACATGTCAAAAATTCTCTAAATAAGAATGTTCTTTTTTTCTGCAGTGTAGAAATAGGTATTTAATATGATAATAATTAGTGAAATAGGATCGATATACAATCAATTGGAGAAAAACCTCCAATAAATATTATTCGCGTGAATTTTGTGTACAATTCTTCGCCTTGGAAAATCACGAAGAATTGTACATAAAATTCACGCGAATAATATTAGTCTACCAAGATCCAGTCCTGACCGTAAATGGCGTAAATTAATTTAAAATATGAATTTTTCGTGTTATACATATCTATAACATATGAAATACCTATATAGAAGCAAAATAAATTTATTATGAATATTGAGACCGAATTTTTTTTCACTAGTTTATTAAAACAACATGTGATACGATTATAAACGATCGTGCCATTCAAAAAATATCTCGCATGACTGCATAATGCGCTAGAAATCGCCAGATCTTATCGGCGTCATCTGGACACACCCTGACTCGCCATTAACGATTCGTTTACATAACTCTCTGTCTTGGGCCGATTGTGATCAACTTCCGATGCCGATTATCACAACGGCAATTACCAGGACCAAGCCCTGATCCGATTCGCGCCGAATCACCTCTCGTCGTCCCCTCTTTAACGTCGCTTCATAATAATTAGTAATTAACTTAGCGTGCTATAATCAACTTTACAACTTCGCACCGATGTCATTACGTGTCTCCAAAATTATTATCGGCGCGCAAATTGGCCTTGAATTAAAGAAAAATACAAAAAATATGTAAAATAAAAAGAATATTTAAAACGATAGAAAAGTATATTGAATTAAAAGTATAAATATATCGGAGATATTAAAGGTGTTATGTTTAATATGGATAGAGAGAGACAGATGTTTACTTCGTGCCTTTCGGCTTTGAAAGGGTGTATTATATTAATTATTACATATATTAATTGCCATTCATAGTAATTTGTAATTATAGTTAATAATTATTTCTAATATCTAATTATCATTGAAATATTATTAGCTTACACATAGATTAATATTATCTCGCTATTATAATTATATTGAGAATTGTAGCGATAGACGAATTATCATTAGCACGATAATTACCAATTAAAATTGATTGGACAAAATTTTACTGTTGCACTCTCGGCAAAGAGAAACGTTTTTCGTGCCGAGGTACACTCCATTTTTCCTTTTTTTCCGTTTTTTGCTATGATTTGCATTATTTTGCATGACAACGGCAGATCAGATGGAGCCTCTCTGGGAATCGCACGGCCGTCACGTAAATGAGGCTAGCTTGCGAAGAGGGTCAGGTAAGCCGCATACAATAAAGTTTTTCAAAGATCGCAATTCTTAAAGCTATTCACAGGAAACAGTGGACGATTTTTCGTAGTCGATAGCTAGTCTAGTTTCATAGGACCAATAAAACTTGATATTGAATTATGATCTGTTGAGGTTTGTGTTTGTTTGGGATTCGGAGTATTTTAGATTTTTTAAAATAAAATGTAGATTTTTTAAGTAAAATGTACTTAAACATACGTAAATGTATATGTATTCTAAAATCAAACTTTATAGTGAAATATGAAATCGTTTTATATTAGATTATTTTCGCGATATATTGAGGGATATGTGAACTTTCATGAGCGTAGCTGTAGGTTTGTAAATATTATTGGCCTGTAGTAGTGTTACGCATTTGTATTCATGTATCCATGTTAACGGCGCTTTTGCTTTGCGTTTAGAATATTTATTAATTTATATATAGTATCTTACATGTATTTTATATATGCATGCGTAATATAATTTGCACAGTAATATGAACTACGTAGTAATAGTAAAATAGTAAATACGTATATAGTAATAGTAAATGGAATACGTATTTAATGTAACATCAAGGATTTATATAGAATGTCTCAGAGTTACTGAATATTCTTTGAACCAATTTCTTCAAGTTAGAGTAGACGGTTCTTGTAATTTGGCAAATATTTTAAAGGAACAGTATATGACAGTTACTTATGACACCTTCTTTTTACAAACGCTGAAACTAAAATTCTCTTATGTAAAGTGAAATCTCATATCTTTTAGTCGCTAATAATTTGAAAACTATAGATACTTTAATAATTTTGCTAAGGGAAGGATCCACTTCAGAATTTTCTTAAAGAGTAGTGAAAATCACAAGTTTACAACTAAACCGTCAATTTTATTAGACATGCGTCCCGCCTAGTGATTTGTTTATCTCTAAAATTGCTCCGGGACATCGAAGTCAGATTTTTGTAACTTAGCGTTGTCGCCAGTCGATATTTCAAACAGAATCCTCTTCGTCCCGCGTAGATACCAGCGTCGTCCTAACCGAGGATACAGACAGCTTTAAAATTGGAGACCGAGTATGGGTTGGCGGCACGAAACCAGGCACGATCGCTTATATCGGTGAGACCAAATTCGCCCCTGGAGACTGGGCAGGAGTCGTCCTGGACGAGCCCATCGGTAAGGACCACCGTAACGATCCAGCCGATCGTAAGAGTTGTAAAGATCAAGAACCTTAATTTCAAAGATTTAAGACATCCGTATTTGTAAAGAATTTTCCTGATTAATTGTCAAGATCATGCAGATCATACTGTAACTGAAATCTCATTAAGAAGTCCCATTAATCGCGAATGAAAAAAAGACAAGAGAGAGATAAGTCGGCGGAGCTCGGAGAAAGAGTGAAGGTGAAACCTCAGATTCCCAAAACCTTGAACTTTAGGGAAGAACGACGGTTCGGTGGCTGGTAGCCGGTATTTTCAGTGCGAGCCGAAGAGAGGAATCTTCTCGAGGCTCACCAGACTCACCAGATACCCGTTGGGCGATCATCAGACGAGCGTGATCACGTCGCCGTCGACGCCGCCCGACAGCACCAGGAGCGGCTACCTCAGCAAATCCATGTCGTCATCATTGAGTAAGGATCGCTACAAGAGATATTCGCCACGTCCGTAGACGCCTTCTAACGCTGCACACTCGAACGCACGCCAAACGCCGTCTACAGATTTCATTTAGTTTATCTTGGCCTTAACTCTTTCGCCTCTCTCGCTGTGAGAGAAAATTATCTCTCGATCTAAAATAGCCTGTCAAATAATTTTATTCTAGTATGGAATCTTTTTTGAAGCAAGATATATACTCTTTTTTAAGCAGATTATATTACTGCAGAATTATTTAATATTCAGCAATATTGTTTAACATTTAAAAGCTTTTGCTGAGAATTCTTATCCGGATAATAATCACGATGATGATATAAAGTAACAATAAGCGATTTCTCAATATATATGTATTATATATTATTCCATTGGTAAAGATATTTTGTTTATTATTCTAAAACAAATATTTTATTAAAAAGATTAGTTATAAAGATTAATTATGTATTTATTATATAGACACTAAAATTATTTGATGAAATTATAATTAAAATTGAAGTAACAGAAAAGGTGAGGTGAAAGAGTTAATCGTAGTTGATCATGCTGTGTGGGCCTAGAGGCTTGAGAAGCACAAATTATTTTTAGTTACTTTGCATTATTTTAATTACAATACGATAGTGCTTGAAGAACACTCTATTATGGAAAGTAAACACGACTTAATGTAAAAAAAAAAAAATTTAGTTTTTTAGTCAGCACGTAGCACGGAAATAATTTAGTTTCACCAGCATGCAGCGTGACGTAATTTAAGTGTGACGTAATTTAAGATCTTTAATTAAATTTTTGTAATAATAATTTAATTTCGCGAATAACGCGCTTATCAGCAGAACATACATTGATCAAAGTTATTTGCAGATGTTCGTAAACACAGAGCAATTTAATATTTTTTGGAAGGAGAAATCTAATTTAAAGGAGCTGTCTAATTTCGAGAGTAATAAGTTTATCGATTGAAAATATATTGAATAAGTAAATTGACATACCCATAGGAAATTATTCATTCTCGTCATCTTGTAGAATAGAGAAGCAGCTGATTTTCCTTTGTGTACAATAAAACGGAATATTTTAATTCATTTATACCTGTAGAAAGTCATAAGATTAGTCTAACTGAACAATAGATTTATAATAAAGAAAGAAGTATAATATAAAAATATATGAAGGGGGAAAGGGAAATATGTATTCATAGAAACGTAAATTATACATAGATTTAACTTTAAGTAGTACTTAGCAAAGAAGAAAGAAAAATATTATTTAACTATTGTATAGACAGGAACCTAGAATCTAGTTCGTCGTTGTGTAGAAAACAAAGAAACAGTTTAATTTTAACGGGACAGAGAGAGAGAATATCCAACTTGCTCGTGGTTCCTTAACCGGCGCGCGCGCGGTTAAGTGAGTGGTATGTAATAATGATCGCGCATCGCTGAAAACTGTGAATGCAGATGCATCGACGACAAGCCTGTCGTCGACGACCCAGAGGGGCGAACTGAGGATAGGTGACCGGGTGATAGTGTCGTCGAGCCAGGGCAGCAAAACCGGCGTGCTCAGATATCAGGGTACCGCGGAGTTTGCCGCCGGCGAATGGTGCGGCGTGGAGCTGGATGACCCGATCGGCAAGAATGATGGCTCTGTCAATGACAAAAGGTGTGCATCTTCCTCGGTTGAACCTCGACGTAGCACCTTGACGCAAGAAAAGAAAGAAAGAATATCAAATTTGCCTCGTATTTTCCATCATTTAAAACAATCCTGAGGCTTCTAACTGCTCTCAGAAAAAAACCGTTGCTTCGTTTATTAAGAGTATATTACTCCGTTTAATTACTACATGTATTACTCGCTAAAAGTTTCCTTTTCTCGTTTCTCAGAGTCTGTGACATCATTAATGAATTTAACCCTTTTATCGGAATGATATAAAATCCCAGGAATTCTTATTTATGATTAAATGTCAGTATTGATTATATATATAATATTATCTGACATTAGGTTTTCAAAATACTGCAGAAAGAGGATTTTAGTTTTTCACTTTCCGTAAGAAAGAGGGGAATTTCCATTTCTGACGTCCCCAACGATCTCGGGGAATATTCAAAGTTTTCTCTTTTAATTCGCTGGTCCCGCGACTAACGCTTGCTCGGGATGCGTCGCGAGAGACATAGTTCGCATGATCCTCCCCTTTACGACTCGCGACTCGCGTTCCCGAGATTCCCGCGAAACTAACCCACCCGTTGATCCAGATACTTCGAGTGCTTGCCCAAGCACGGCTTGTTCGCGCCCGTCCACAAGGTCAGCAAGTCGCCGTTCAGCAAGAGGCCGTCCATATGCGTGGTGCACAAGCCGAGCGGCGCCGCCCTCAATGTCACCAGCCTCCAGAAGAGGAGCGGCTCGCGCGAGTCGCTCGCCTCCAGCCTCGCCTCGAGCGTCGTCAGCGCGAGAACGAGCCCGGCGAGCGGCACCACGGCGAGGGTAAGGTTCACCATGCCGGAATGAAGGGGATGAGAAAGGATTGCGCGCGGCTATCCTGCGGCCCGCCGCCAAAAGTTGTTGGCCCTTTACTTATTAGTCTAGCCGTAGAACGTATTGTTGTTGTCGTTGTTGTTGTTGTTCTTGTTGGTGCTGGGCAATTGACCCTTAAGTCTTCTTCTTTGAGGAATCGCCAGAAGCTCGACCATGATTCTTCATGGGAAGCCCACGAGAGACTTTACTTCAAACGGGTTTGTGGAGGATTCGGCGTGACGAAGTTAATTTTTTATCGAATTGAAGTAACCGCGAACGACTTGCATTTGCGAAAAATCGCAATGCGCGAGAATTGTGAGAAGCGTTCAATGCGAGAATGATTTATGTGTTATATGATTACACCTATACTGCACGCAAAGATGTCTTAAAGACGTCTTAATGACGTTTTTAAGACGTCTAATGCCCCGACTTTGGACATGGTGCTGTCTGGACAGGGAGTTAGAGTGGGCCTTACAAGAAACTGTCCTATCTCGCAATTTTCCGGCTCGTTTTTGCATGAAACTCTTTAAACTGAATTCTAAATTTCCGCCTGGTTTTTAAAGAAGGCTTTAATCTACTTTTCTTTTTGCCAATTATGGATCTAAGTCTCTTCTCGCGTCGAATCCTTCGCGATCCAATTCTTCACCCGCGGAGTTACTTAAGGGTTAATTCCCGCCGTAAATTTTAGTCGTTGCCTGCCGCTTTCTAGGCAGCCTATTTTTTTTCTCATTAACACTGACCTCTTAATCGAAATTTGTACCTTGGCGCGCGTGATTTTGTGACTGGTGCATTGATTGTTATTTAAGATTGCTGTTGTGAAAGGTTTGCACGTTTTCTTTATTTTTTTGTTTTCTCTTGTGTTTCCGTTATGCCCTCGATATTCCAGAGGCCTGGCATGCGCACGTCGACACCTGCACGAAGTTCATTGCAGGTGAGACCCGTAACTCTGATATATTATTTCTGATTAATTAATTAATTATCCTCGCCAATTAGAAACGATCGCCGATAAGCTATCCCGCGATTCTCCCATCGATCCCCCAATTACTTCATATATCCTGTAGAAATAGACGTATAGATTAACAAGTGCATGTTGCGACGCGAATGTACATTAATTAGGGTAATTAGCGAGACGTTTGGTTGACTAGCGAGACTCGACTCGAGCGATCGTTAACGGTTGCCGACTGCGATTTTATTTATTTCTTATTTGTCGTTAATTTATTGTTATTGCTCGTTGCATCGTCGAAGCTTATAATACATAGATCTCTGTACATATTGTTAATAAAATCCCACGTTTCCTCCTCCTCGTAATGTTCTCTGGGTTCTAGGTGAGTATCTCTCCTACGTCGCTTTATTCACGTGATAATTAACAAGTATTGCGTTCAATTGGTCAATTCTTCCTTGCGCGAGATTATCTCAGTTGCGAGATTAATTCATCTCTAAGAATTTCCCGAGACATAATTGTACATAGATCATCTATGTACAATATACATACATATCTGTCTTGACAGAGAAACGACGACCAGCATCACCGAGCCGATCAATCAAATCTCACTGACGCGATCCAAAGTATTGATCGGCGATTTGTATTGCTAATTACATTCGCAATCCAGAACGTTGTAGTGGCAGTCGATTAAAAGTCTCGTCGCATAAACTCGATGACTGCGCGATCTTGACAAAACTGTTTGCATAATGCGGAATGCAATAACGGTCGAAGGATTTTCAATCGGCGACACTTTTATCTCGTTCTTATTGGAACTTGGTATTCAACTCGAGTAGAGAGCCAATGAGTAGTAGCTGCTAATTTAGTTTGCTCGTGTTTTGCAAAAACTTATACGATGCAGCAAGAGAATTGTTTTAATTATTTATCCCGTCCTACGACTTTTATATACAAATTTTACAAGGATGTATCAGTGTGTAAGAATTAATTAGTGCTTGTTATTGCAAGTTTGTAATAATTTGTTTGACGCAAACGAAAAAGCATCGCTTTATTCCAGTCCGCTCGACAGCTTTTAAAAAATATGTACCGAAAAGAGAAATCGAGAAATAAATTGTTTTAGTTGTGCGTTTCTTTTTCTTTTGCGATAGCTCTGCAAATTACGATAATATTATTAAATAGGAAATTATGATCGCTATTATACACTGCATTTCGAGTTAGTTTTGTATTGGTTTCTTCTCCTCTGAAATCCTTTTCTTTTAAAATTTCTCGCGTCATCGCGACATTGAATTAGAACCCGGCTCGTGCTTTTAGGAGGTTTTGAAAGAGAAGCAGCAGGAGATCGAGTTCCTGCGAAAGGAGCGGGACCTGGAACGCGAGAGGGTCACCAAAGCGGCGAATCAAGCTGACCAAGCGGAGCAATCGGCGCTTTCGATCAAGCAAGAATATGAGAAGGTAGGCACACCGTCAAAGTCAAATCGCGGCGACGGGCGGCCTTTCAAACAGGAGGTCTGGCTTTTTTTTTTAGCTTTTGTGGCACAGTTCAGCTTTTCTCTTTTTCTCTCTAACATGGAAAGAAAAAGAGGAAAGTTGAACTGCGCAAGAAGTTCGGCTAAAAAGAACAGGCCTAGGGACAAATGTCTGAACGCGTGAAATATCGTGCTCCATTTCTCGTGCTTTTATCTCCGCTCCGTGCAAAGATCGTGCAACATACTGTCAATGACTTGAAATATCTTGTTCATCAATTTGACAAACCGAACCGATGTCTTTGACGTTCTGAGATTTCGTCCCGGTTTCGAAAGCCCTCTGTCCCCATCTTCCGTCTCTTTTTTTTTCTCTCGGCATTATTATTATTGACGATGTTCAGTATCGCGAGCAGATGCAGCAAACGGTCAGCGAAGCGGAGCTCACCGTCGCCAAGCTCCTCAGCGAGAAGGTCGCGCTGGTGGTGCAGTTGGAAGAGGAGAAACGGAAGTGCGAGGATCTTCTGTTTCGTTTCGAAGAGGAGTCCGTGAATAAAGACGACATACAGGTACGTGCGTCTGTTAATTAGCGTGTCAGTTTTATACAAGCATATAATCATTTATCTCAAGCATAATAAACTCTGAGTACCTCATTAAAAAAAAAAAAAAAGAAAAGAAATTTTCGGAACTCTCAGTAAGTATATTCATTCACGCTGTTATTTTGTTCATATTTCATCTTGATATTAATAATAATATATATACAAGATGTCCAATATCATTGCAATGGCATTCTTTTTTTTATTAGTGTAGAACCGACGTGAGAGAAAATTTCATACGATATTTTAGACACACTTAGTAAGGATAAATGACGTTTAAATTTTTGTTGTGTTATCCTGATTTGTTCAAATATGTGCTTTCGTTCTATATAATAATTATTCTAAATATCTCATTCGTAATACTAGGAGATATCGTGAGTGGTATCTGTTATTACTCGAAATGAATATTGTACACGCTTTCGTCGTAAAATGCTCAATTCGGTACGCACGCGGGATAACGGTGGCGGGTAATATATACGACACGTGCTTTAGCTACATCAACAAAAAAGCTCGAGAATTAGCCTAACAACTTTTAGCAGCGAAATATCTTGTGCAGAAGTATCCTATTGCAATAAATTATTTCAAAATTGATATATTAATTATGCGATTTATACCGACATCGACATAACAGAACGGCGAAGATAGAACTTTTAATTCGGAAAATTATTCTGGTTACAAATTGAATTTTAAATAAATTTCAAGAAAAGGGAATAAAAAAAGAGAAATCTGCTATCTTTTAAGGAGGAGAGGAGAACACATTCAGTTTTTCTGTTAATCCGGAAAACTTATCATTTATTTTCAGAAAGAGAGATCTGAGCAAAGTGTGAGTATCCGATGCTTCGGGCCCGTGGAAGGATTGACGCAGTATTTCGGCACCGCTTGTCTAATCATCACTCTAGCCATTTGCATTTCGTCGCAGTTCTATCAAAGATTCGGCTGACGTGGAACGCGCTCAAATAAAAAGAGAAACGCTAAGAAACGCTATCGCTGACTAACTTTGCGCCGGTCATACTAACAAAACTAAACTATGCACTCTGTAAACGACGTCCTAAGACGTCCGCTTGTTAATCGCGTGATTTGAAGGATGGAATAGCGCGCGATAATTGCGCCTCGAGCACTCTTGTATTTGAAATTGTACAAACTGTTAATGCATTTATGAGTAGTTTTGTTCCTCGCGATTTTAGTTTTGTACATAAATTTGGATTAACAGTGGTTAACTTATAAGGGAACACCTCGAACTCAAACTCTTCGATTTAAATAAACTTTTGTAAGTATGTAGAGTGACTCAATATGAATAATAGTATGCTTCATTTGTGTCCTATCATTATGATTTTCAACCTCAAAGTCAAAAGGGCGCATCCACTTTTTCGCGTATAACTCTTAAACAAAAGATAAAGAAAAATGTTTGGAATAAAAGTGCAATGGTAAATTAAGGTCTACAAAGTGGTATAAACAAAAATTTAAAAAATTAGTAAAATTTTTTTTGCAATATAAATTGTTTTTTATAATTTTTGTTTATGTTACTTGGTAGATCTTAACTTACTATTGAACTTTTATTCTAAACATTTTACATTTTTCTCTATTTCTTGTAGTTTAAGAGTTAAGTATATGCGAAAAAGTGGAAGCGCTCTTTTGACTTTAAAGTTGAAAATTGTACCTTTAAAAGGCGATAAAGCAAGAACGAGGCATATCGTTATTCGTGTATTGAGTCACTCTATATACCCACAAAAGTTCATCCAAATCGAAGAGTTCGGGTTCGGGGTGTTTCCTTGTAGTCACGCTTTGCTGTTGTATTAGTGGAATAACGTAAGCTTCACAAATTACCTACACACGCTTCATATGCACAAAGATATTCAAAATAATATTGTCGTAAGCGTGATACGTACTCGTTTTGTTCTTACGTTTGGTTATTTATTTATTTATATATATATTTATTTAATCATTCCATGCATTGTATTAATTCTGTCGCTTTTTTACATTTCGAAGTTATTTATATTACTTAATCTCTATACAATTGTTTGTGGTGTATGTTTGTATGCACGAATGTCAAAATTGAATAATATGTTTCTTAATTGGGCACACACGCGTAAAGTTGTTGATTTACTTTCTTTCTTCTTTTCTCCACCATGAAACATTCATTTCGTACATTTTGACAATCACATTCTGCTTCGCATATCCGTTGTGCTTTCTATTTTTCGACATATACGCTTTCGGATATTAATATAGGCTTGGTTACTTCCATAATTACTGAAAGTAATAAGACTTCAAGTAAAAAAATATCTTTTTCTTTCTGTTGGAAATCGTTTTGTTTAAATAAATTCATATATACTCCGAATGTAAGCTTTAGTAGTCAAATCACGGTTGTTTTTATATGACACGTGTTTGTGCTTTATTCGATATTATAGAAAATTTCAACGAATTAATTTTCTCCATAATAATAGACAATTTCGATTAATTTATTACAAAATCTTATTATTTAGATTATAAAAAAATACGATTCTAAGAATTTAAATTAAATCATCTTTAAAACACATTCTATAAAAATAATGTTGACTGTCGCTTTATACTTTTTATAATTGAGAAAATAATTGTACGTTAATATCCGAAATGCTGACATGTTATATGATTTCGTACCTTTCTAAGGACTAAACAGCTTTCCTTATCACACTAGGTCATAAATACTGTAAATGAAAGCAAGATCAAAGAGCTCGAGGATAAGCTCGTGGAGGAGCGGCGGGAGCGTGCCGCTCAGACGGAACGCGACAGCATCAAACTCTTCGAGGCCGAGGAGGAATTGGCGCGGCTGCGTAACGAGATCAGTTGCGCGACGAACTCGCAAAATTCCCAGCTTCAAGGTATCCGCAATGTGGCAATACTTGAACTATGTACAATCAGATCTTAAATCTTTTAGATTTGAGATCCACGCGATTTTCGCTCTCCATCTTTACCCTGAGGCGGGCTTTTAGATCTAGAGAGCCGTAATCAGAGCTTGGAGGAGATTAAGAGCAGTCTGGAGAAAGAAGTGCAGGATAAGTCAAGTCTGGTGGGCGAATGCGTGGAACGTATCCGGGAATTGGAGCTTGTACTGAGCAAAACGCAGCAAGAGAGCACGACGCACAGAGATTCCGAGAGTCGTCTGGAGAAGGAACTGGGAGCTGTCAAACAAAACTTGCAAGATAAAGAGACATTGGTGGAGAATATGAAACAGGAGTTCGAGAGGAATACCAGTGCGTTGAACGAGGAGCTGCGAAAATCGAAAGAAACGATCGAAACGATGAAGAGAGAGAGCTTAAGCGAAAAAGATTCACTACTGTCGGAGTATCGGCGGACAATCGAGGAGAAAGATCGGTTGATCAAAGAAAAGACCGAAGAGCTGGAAATTAAGTCCAAGAAACTGTTAGAGCAGCAGAATGCGACTCTGGAGGGCTTGAAGGCCGAGAACGTTAATCGTATCCGTCAACTTTCGGAATCTTTCGAGCAGCAATTGCGAGTGAAGGACACGAAAATCGAGGAGGTCTCGCAGCAACTTGGGCAAAAAGTGTCGGAGACCGAGAGACTGTTGGCCGAATTGGCCGCTGAACGAGAGCTCTGCAAGAAGAAGGACGAGGAACTCATTAGCGTTTTACGAAAATTGGAAGGTTTGTTTCATAAAAATAAAAATCGAAAAAATTCGAATAATTGAGAAATTTAATCTACTGCTGATTGTGTAGAGTGCACGTATCAGTTGACATTCGCTTTCGGTGGAATATTTTTAATAATTTATATAGCATTTAATTTATTATGCAAATAATTTTTGTTTTTATCCAAATATGCAATAATAAAATATGTATATAAAATATAAAAAAAATTTTTAGATATATTAGCGAACAGATTGATTTTATTGTGTGTATTTTGCAGAACTAAATACGAGGCTCAAATTAGCCGAAGACAACAACAGCGTGTTGTCAAAACAAATTCAAGACTACAGGTCCACGAGTGACGACAACATTAGGATTATTCATGAAAAGCAAAAGTTTGTAAGTATATCTTTCTTTTATTATCTCGTACGAATGTAACATTCGAAATTTTATTTTTACGTTACGCGATTAATCCAGGAACAAGATTTAGCCAGTTTAATCGCTTCGGAGGAAGAATCCACCGCACGGTTAAACAAATTAAGCGAGGAACTGAGAGTGAAGGACAAAGAGCTCGCGGAATTGCGAAATGCTACTTTGGCTCAAATAGAAGAAATAACCAAACGTTTCGAGGCTCAAATTAATGACAAAACCAAATATATTGACGAGATAAACGCAGATGTGGCGCAAAAAGCCTTGATTCTCATTAAATTGGAGAAAGATGTCGCTGATTTGAAGGCGATTATAGCGAGCAAAGACGAAGAGATTAAACATCTTCTCGAGAAGACTTCAGGTAAAATTGTATCGAAGATTGATGTAAAGATTTAATTTTACAAAATTAATTACATATTCGTTAATGTAAATCTAATATGATTTATTTTAAATCTTTTTAGAATTGCAAGACGCCTTCACATTATCCGAGCAAACGAAAACAAATTTAGAGAGCGAACTTCGCGTATTTGAGTCAAATGTGCAGAAATTGAATCAACAAATTGCGAGGGCGGAGGAAAAAGTATCGCAACTCTCATTGCAGAAGGAAAAACTGGTCAGTATAGAATAATTAGATATTAATTCATTAGGATGATCTAAACTTAATTACAGGAGTCTGATATAGCGAGCGCGATCAGCACTTCCGCTGATTCGTCGGAACAATTGTCGAGGTACAACGAGGATTTGCGGAGAAAGGAGAAGGAATTAGACGAAGCTCGCGAGAAAATTTTTCAAACGGAAACTACGTTGAAACAAACGGAGGGAAAGCTGTCCAGTACCGAGACGGAATTAAACAAGAACACGACGTTAGTCGAGCAACTGTGTTCAGAGAAAAAAAACTTGGAGTCGCAGATAGACGAGGCTAAAAAGTCGAATGCAGATTATATTAATAAGATACGCGAATACGAACAAGAAAAGAGCGAATTATCGGCAAAGGTGGAAGAAGGTGAACGCGCAAAGAAAAATTTGAATCAGATATCTGGTGAATTCACCGATCTTACGGAGCGACTGAGGCAGAAAGACGAAAAAATCGTTAATCTTCGCGGAGAGTGTGAAACCTTGCAGAATTCTTGCCAAGAAGAGACATCCTCGTTACAGAAAAAAATTACGGATCTGTCGACCGAATTATCGACCTCGCACGATGAAATAAAAAATCTGCAAAAGTGCAAAAGCAAACTCGAGGCCGATCAAAGCGCGAATCGTTGGTCGATCGAGGAATTGACGGAGAAATTGAAATCCGAGTCGGACAAAACGTTGAAATTGGAGAACTTGATTCAGGAGAAGGATTCAAAACTTCAGGATGTAGAAAATAAGTTATCGGAATTACAGAAAATGCACGACGCCTTAGTTAGCGACAAAGCGACTGCCGATAAGAATTTAACAACGTCTTTAAATACTATGACTAGCACAGTGGAAGAGTTGAGGAATAAGTTGAAAGACGCCGAAGGGACGATTAAAGATAAGACGGACGAAGTATCAAAGACGAAAGCGGAGGTGGAAAATTCACAGACTCAAATAGCCGAATTAAATGCTACAATTTCTTCCATGAAAGAAGAGCATACTCGTAATAGTAATGAACTGACGAACGCACAAGAGGCGATTGCACAGAAACAAAGCAAAATAAATGAATTGTCCGAGACCAAGACTGTTCTGGAGAACTCAGTGAAGTCACTGGAGACTCAGTTATCGAATTTGCACGAAGAATTGGACAAAAGAGAGAAGTTGCGGACAGAAACGGAAGTTAAGATAAAAGAATCGGAAACTTCCAAGGAGGAAAAGATGCTGAAGCTGCGAAATTCCTTAGAGTGCGAAATTGCGGCTAAGCAGAGGAAGATTGACGACATAAATAAACAAAATGGAGAATTGGAGGACAAGTTGCGATTGTCGCGAGACGCCGTAGATAAGCACAAAATCGATTTAGATGATAAGGAAGCTATTATCGGTAAATTGAAGGCGCAAGTGAAGGTTCTGGAAGACGCGCAAGTGGAGAGAGTCAAGGCAGAGCAGCAGTTGCGGAACGAGGAAATCAAGCTGAAGCAGAATGAACTGAGCGGCGCGAACAAGCGAATCCACGAGCTACAGCACACGGTGAACACGCTTGAGAAGCAATTGAGAGAACAGGAAACGAAATCGGCCGATCTGGCGAGAACTATGGAGAACAATGAGAAAGAGGTGAATAAGAACATGCAGAACTTGCAGGAGAGGCTGAACGTCGCCAAGGTGGAAGAGACGCGACTTCTGGACGAGCTGAGTCGGCTGGAGAAAGAGAACAAGCAGATCACCGCGAAATGGACGGAGACGACGAATCAGTTGAAGTTATCGCATGAAAACTTGAAAAACACTTACGACGGCACGGGCGACACGAAACAGCACATTGTCGCGAAGGATATCGACGTCGCGAAGTTACAAGAGGAGAACGACACCGCCAAGAGCCAGATAGACTTTTTGAACTCCGTGATAGTTGATATGCAACGCAAGAACGAGAGCTTGCTGTGTAAAATCGAGGTTCTCGAGATGGGAGTCCCCGCGAACGAGGCCGAGGACTACACTCGAAGCACGCTGGACAAGCGAACAGCAGCGCCCCGTATGTTCTGTGATATTTGCGATCAATTCGATCTGCACGAAACGGAAGACTGTCCCCGGCAGGCCCAGGATTTCACGGAGACTACCGAAAAAGCGGTACCGAAAACCCCGAAGAAGCAATCCGTGGAGAGGCCGTACTGCGAGAACTGCGAGATGTTCGGACACGACACGCGCGACTGCGACGATGCCGAGACATTTTAACGTTGCGTCCGTAGCCTTGTTCCGTTTGCTTGCCAAGTATGTCCCGTAGCTGTGAAGAGATCTGTTAAATTTTACAGAGTATATTTTTGTATGCCAGATTTTTCGATTTGGATCATAAATCCGAGCATGAGTCTTCCCGCGTAGAACGGGCACAACGGAGAAATTTTCGTAAAAATCGTAAAATTTTATGTTCCCTTCAAATCGCGATTTAATGAGGCCACCCTCTACAAAAATTTCAACGATATGTAATTAATCTTATTTTTTCTAGTTTGATTATAATATATTTATTAACTTATTTTTTTGACGTAATTTATCGCCACAAAATATTGACACTATATAAGTTTAATTTATAAATTACGTTAGACTTTTTTTTATTAATTGAATTACATTAGGCCTTATTTTTTAATTAATTTAATTTGAATGTAAAAAGTAAAAGGATATCGATACTCTCAGTTAAAGGTAATTTATTGTTAATTTCGTTTACAGATGTATTTGAAGGGAACATACATTCGTTTTCCAGCTTTAATATCTATTTTATAACATGTTGCGAATTACGTAATTTTGTATATAATAGGTACTCGAATTAATTAGTTATCCCTTTATTTAATATTTATTTTCCACGTTTGGGCGCCTTAAGAACATAGTTCCTGTAGTGCACGCTGGTAAAAAGCGGAATATTGGACGTGAGGTTGTTCTTCGATAATTAATTCACACCTCTCTTGAATATGATATATTCTCACAATACTCTTCGCTGAGAGATTCTTTATAGTCTTCATCTAAGAAGAAAAGAAAAAGAAAGAAGAAGATTGAAATATATAATAAGTCTCGAACACATTTGAAGCTGATTTACGAAAATATCGTGGCCTGCTGTTATCTTGCCTTCCGTTACGAATCTTAGGGTTGAAATATATTTTCTAAGTCGATTATATTGTTGTAACATGTGATGCATTACAGATAATGCTTTGTAGATAAGAATAAAACAAAATGTTTATGCGAAGTAATGACTGTGTAGATCCTTTATCTGTTAGATTGTATCCCTTCCTCTTTATTGATATAAGTGTAAATTTTAGGATACATCATATATTATTAATTAAACTAATTTTTATTTTATACATACTCACGACTTTAAATAAAATAACTTTTAAGAAATAAATAAAATTATTTAGATAATATTGTACAATAATAAAACATTTTATTAAACATTTTCCAACTCACTTTTATCAAATCCTGAGTTCGTAGAAGAGAAACAAATACACATTGCACACGTAACGTTACTGCTCTAGTTTCCGAGATATGCAGTGTTAAAATTAAAGATAAATAATATAAATTTTTAAATATGTAAGATCTCTTTTGTCAAACCTTACTTATACATACGAAATAGATGACTCGATTCCCTGGAAGGGACGTGTATTCATTGAACGAGATATTTAGTCAAATATATCCGCAGTTTTATTTTACTTAAAGACGGCTACAAATATCTCTCCGGCAATCGCCTCTATACGCACGCCTGTCATACATACACACATTCGCTCAATAAATACTCGCACGCACAATTATCGCTCATTACGCCTCACGCCGAAGATGGTTGTCATATTAAAATGTACGCGTCTCGATTGGAATTAAGAAAGATAATGTAATTGTCAATAGGACAGTGTATGGGACAGATGGATACAGTTGTATAGCGCTCAAATTCTTGTAATCTCAGAGGCCGGGTGCCGGCTACGATTCAAGTTCATACTAGAGACAAGTACTCATCTGCGTGCTCGGGAGATCGCTTCTTCCGCTTCCCACGTTGGCTCTCTCGCCTGTTCCGGGGACCCTTGCCTCAAGTAGCTGAGAGAATGCTGGGCGGGCCGTATTGCTCCGCAGTAGTTTGATCGCCTTATCCGGACTCATGTTTCATCCGCGGTCAGTCCGGTCGTGTAAGGCCCGTATTCAGAGTTATGTGTGGTCGGCTCGGAGTCCCCAGAACGAAAGAGGCCGAGCTTCGCTCGGTCTCGTCGATCACCGCGGATCACTGATCGATTGTCATGCGCAGATCATTCGCCTCTTATTTCGGGAGAAGCATGGAGTGGTGGAAAAGCGCGCACATTCCGATTATTACCTCACAACGCCCCCCCTTTTATGGGACACAACTTCAGCGTGAGGAGCATAAACTTATTTTCCTTTTTACAAATTTATAACGTATTTCATGATTAAAACACCGACGCAAGCTTCAATCACACTACACTCAATCTCAAATTCATACCGATATATGCATCTTACAACGTTATTGCTACAGTGTTCGCATACACATTGTCAAGGTATCACCACTTATATCTAAACGTTCCAATATCATCAGTGTTCGCATATACATCGTCAGAATGTCCTTGAGAGTCTCTGTACCCATATTAACAGTGCTCGCATACACATTGTCAAGGTCTAATAACTTACATCTAAACTTTCCAATATTCTCGCAACTTACCTCTATATAAACTTTCCAATTTCAGTGTTCGCATACTGAGACCGGCGTTATTCTTTTACCACTTAATACTCGACGAATAATGCCGACACCTGGCGCGGCCTGGGTCAAGGGCTGCCAGGGCTCTAAAATTTTCTGTACTTTCCAATAATTGGGCGCCAGTTAGTTTTGTGAGAACTAACAAACTCACGTTTATTAATCCGCGACTAATTATGAGACACTCAAGGGGAGTTCCGTCGGGGACCCAAGGAATGTTGCGAAAGTCAAAAGAAGGGAGATAGACAAGCTATACAAGCGTATTAATTTAATTAAACTTACGTACAGGTTACGTTACTGCTACCGTATACAGCGTACGGCCCGCTCACAATCTCTATATCACGTTGACAATTGCTCGGAACACTCGTACAACACAACACTCTACAGTATTCTCGACTGGCAGACAAAATTACTCGGACTCTGCACGCCGAAGACCGACGAGCAAGTTCTCTAACGCTCTAATATGACAATGTATGATTCGGACTGTTCACGCCGAAGACCGACGAGAGAGTCCCTTTTCGTCGATTTCTCGGTCGTCCTGCTACCACGCGACCATACCTTCGATCCTAGTCGTTATCGGTAGATATATTTCGTCGCGTGCGGCTACGCTATTGGACCTTTGTCTCGGCGGTTTTCGGGTCTCGGCGCTCGCACAGCGCGGGCAATACGACAATCGGCAGCCCTATCGGATCGATTATTACGTCGAGTGTCGATGTCGAGGGGAAGGATTATATTCTCCTGTCACACTCCCCTCCCTCGAACCTTGACATCGTGAATGAGATGTTCGGAAGGTCTCGTACGGGCCGTACCTTCGCCTTGCTGCTCCACTTATAGTCACCTGAAAATCTCCCTTTCACCCATAATTTATGGGTATGACATTTCTCATTGACTTTGGCAATTTGAGGAAGAGATGTTAGTAAGTGGGGCTGGAAATGGTACACTTATTATTTTGGTGACAAAATTATGCTTTATAATCTTGTAATGCTTATTTGCTAAGTGAGACGAAAGAACGCAACGGAAGACTTATCTATACTTATTTCGACGACCCTTCCTTAAATTAAATTTGACAAATTCACCGAAACAACATAAATTAAACTTGTCAATAGTCACGGTGAATAATAAACTCGGCAAAACAAACATATGAAAACAGAATATTTAGAACAAAATGTTTAACATTGGTCGTCGAGGTCTTCATGAGGAGGGTAGCTTACGTCCTCTTCTTGTACTTGGTGGGTACTAAGACGTGGATTTCCTCCCCGTCTCGCATTTCCGGCCTCTCCCGCATGATCTCATCCAGCGCTTTCCTGTTGCGCGGTGCGCATACTGCTTGAATCGCAAGAAGGTTCTTTTCTACCGACAACTCTCTTGCTGATGGTGCAGCGGAGTTGGCGACGACCGGTGCGGAGAAAAGGGCGTTCTCCCGAATTAGGAAGGCGCGTACACGGTTTGGATAGTCCGTGGGGTCGTCGAATTTAGCCTTGACTCTCCTTTTCAGGGTCTCTGTGCCCTCGTTGACCAGGTATTGGTGGTCTTTGGGTATCAATGCTGTAGGCCAGGTTGCGTAATTGAGTCTCAACCAGTCGACGATGTCTCCGCACCGGATATTGCAGTCCGGGCATTCCGGGCAATAGAGAGACAAGTCCGTAGCGCATCCGGGGCACCGGTTGAGGGCGAGTTCGTGTTCTATCCCATGTGGGTAGACGCAGTCGTCGGTGTCGAATCCATCGGCCCCGCAAACTTGGCAGAATCCGGGACAATAGGGCAGTCTGCAATCTTTGAAATGATGCTCCTTTGAGCGGCAGTTGACGCATCCAGCGACGTGCTTTTTGCCTACGGAGGTGACGAAGGTTTGAGTGCCACGATCCACCTTAGTTGATTGCATGCGTTCGACTAGGAGTTTAGTTCGTTTAATAATGAGGTCTTTGAGCATGCCTTCGCTGATTATTCTACAATCGGCGAAATACAACGGCGTTTTCCCGCCCGTGACATCGGGAAGTTCCGGGACGCCGAGTTCCTTCAGCACTTCGTCGAAGGACGGCATTTTGCCAGTGGAAGTGGCATTACGGCTACCGAAGGGGCGACCAATGCCCTAGGATCGTCGGTTGTCTTCAACTTCCTTTTCCATTTCGACGATGTTTGCAAGGGATGATCCTTGCTGGGGATGCGGTTTCGTTTTATGTTTTCCGCACGGACTTCGGCAGCGGAAACCCTCGTTGGTTTCGTCAACTTGAGGCGAGGAGGGGGAAGGGCCCGGATTTCCTTAAGTAAATTTTCGTTGGAGTAGCTCCTCCAAGCTCGGCGTGATTTCGTCGTCTCCGCCGTCCGTGATGTTCTGTCGATTACAGATGAGTCCTGTCGGATGGCATGCAAAGTTTAAGAGTTGCGTAAACTCCGTCGAGGAACTTTCAAATCCGTTACATAATATTTGCCTATGACTTTATCAGTCTTGTCTGCCAGTTCGACGATCATTGGCCCGATTATTCGCTTTACAATTGCTGGGCCAAGGTAGCGGTGACCCAGTTTAGCTGAGTACCCTCCAGCTTTGTTACTCAGTTTTTTGTTCGGATAAAAAACTTCCGCGCCGATATTTAAGTCAAACCGTCTCATTCGGTCACGATTAGCCTTGGCAAGACGTTTGTCAGAGTATGATTTCAACTGATTTTCGACCTGATGTCGTAATTCGTCGAATTTACTCAGTTTTTTAACCCAGTGTTTGACCAGGTCATCCGTTATCTCCTCATTACCATCGACGAAACATCTCCGCTGGCTTATGTTTGCCTCTCGCGCGTAATTTAAGTAAAACGGCGTGACTCTACTACCGGAATGTGGTACCGTATTGTAAGCAAGTTGAAGTTTTGACAAATCTTTATCCCATTCGTTTTGACTATCTTTTATGAACGCGGCTATCATTGGTTTTATTGTCCTATTGACGCGTTCTACCGGATTTGCTTGAGGGTGTGCTAATGGGGTAGTGATGTGATTTATTTTCTTAGCTGTAAGGAATGCTTTGACGTCTTTGTTTACGTATTCGGTACCGTTATCTGTAATAATTGACTCGGGGATAATTCCCCATTTATCGAATACCGTCTCCAAAATTCTAACGACATTTTTACCGGTTTGCCTACGTACTGGGAACAGTTCGACAAATTTCGTATAGAGATCCTGCACGACAATTATGTATACATTGCCTTTCTTCGAACGAGTAAACGGCCCTACCGTATCGATTGACAATTGCGCCCACGGTGTGAGTAGGGGTCTTGTCATCAAAGGTCCTTTCAGTGGCCTTTGATTAAACTTGACCTTCATACACACGTCACAGTCCTCGACGAAGGATTTTACGTCCTGTGACATGCCTGGCCAGTAGTGGTTCTGTCGAATTCGATCGTATGTGCTATCTCTACCTAGGTGTCCTGCCTGTGGGGTTTCGTGATTTTCGCGTAAAATCTCGAGAACTTCCGCTGGTCTAACTACTCTTTTCCACGGGTGTTCGTCATCGATCAGCATTTTCGCGTAGTCTGGTCTATGATAATATAACTCGTCATTTTCGATCTTCCATTCCGCGAATCTATCGGGTTGTTTGCTTACGAGTTCGCGTTTTACATCGTACCAATCTTTGTCACAAATTGTTGTTAACCTAGTTTGACTTTTAATTGTTTCCTCGACCGTTTTCTCCCACCCGAGGGGATCAACGTCAACGTCGTGCATGCGCGAAAGGGCATCCGGCGCCTCGTTTGTTGTTCCGCGCCTATACTCGACTGTCATTTTATGCTGTAGGAGATAGATGGCCCACCTCGCGAGGCGGCCTACAGGATTTTTTAATCCGTAGAGCCACTGTAAAGCCTGATGATCCGTGACGACCTTAAACGGCATGGCCTCTAAGTAACAGCGCAATTTATCGACCGCCCAAACTACCGCCAGACACTCTTTCTCGGTAGTAGTATAGTGCAGTTCCGCGCCTCTCAACGGTCGACTCAATACCTCGATTAGATTCTTCTTATCGCCGTCGTGATCTTTCTGTACTAGTATCGCGCCTAGCCCGAAATCACTGGCATCTGTATACAGAATGAAAGGTTGTCCCGGTATCGGCGTGTACAATCGCGGCGCGTTGGCTAGTGCTGATTTGATCTCGTCAAACGACCTTTGTTCAACTTCCGTCCATTTCCACGGAACTTTCGGACTGGTTAGTTTATTCAATGGTCCCTGAACTCGGGCGATACTTTTCAGATGGCGATGGTACCAATTTACCAAACCGTTAAATTGTCGCAGTTGTGTTCGATCTTTCGGAACCGGGAAGTCAAGAATTGGTTGGATTTTTTCTGGGTTTGGCCTCATACCAAACTCGTCGACTATATAACCCAGGAATTTTACTTCTTTACAGGCAAAACTACTTTTCTCGCGATTGATCACGAGTTTTGCTTCGCGTAGTACCTCGAACAAAATTGATAATATTGCAAGATGTTCCTCAAGATTTTGACTAACTACAATCCAGTCATCTAAATACGCGAATACCTGATCCGCCCACTTATTCGGGAGATGTCTTTCGGCGATTTTTTCTTTAATTTTACGTTTTAATTGGTCCATCAGACTCTGGAAAGTAGACGGCGCGCCTGTTAACCCGTATGGCATTCTCAACCATTCCAACAATCCTTTGCCCTCGACGACGAACGCGGTATATTTCCTACTTTCCTCGTCCATCGGAATCTGGTGAAAAGCTTCACTCATATCTAGGGTCGAGATTATTTTTGCTTGATGTAGCTGAGACAAAATTGACTTCATGTGTTGGAGTGGGTAAGCAGGTTTTGCCGTTTGACGATTCACGGGACGGTAGTCTATACAAAACCTCAGACCTCCGTTTGCTTTGGGGGCCACGACCGGTGAGCACGCCCAGTCACTATTGCTCCAAGTTATGAATCCCTTTTCTAACAACCTGTCGACTTCTTTGTTAATGAATTCGCGGATTGCTTCGCTACGTCGATACGGTTTCTGCCTGTGTGGGGTCGGGTCCGTTAGTTCGATTACGTGCTTTGTTAGATCTGTAACACCGGTGGATTCCCGATCAAACTTCGCGAATTCGGCGTCAAGAAAAGTTTTCAGTCTATTGGCATGTTCGTCTGTCAAAGCCGTTAAGTTTGTCGGTGTGACGAATCGGTGTAATATGGGGTAGGAGTATTTACTCCCCTCCAAAGTCCATTTTTTCGTCGTTGGATCAGTTTTGACCTTAAAGGACATCCAAAAGTCCATACCGAGAATCAAATCACTCGACAAATTTGGGAGGACACTAAACCATTGAGGGCCGTAAACGTCGCCTACGTCGATTATAAAAGACGTGCCCCCTTTAGTTTTAACAACTGTCCTATCACCGAGTCGTACTCCCTTTTCAGATGTCGAGTCCGAAGAAAGTTCCTTAACTTGAAAATTTTTTACTCGGTTGTAAGTTGTCTGATTTAAGTACGATCTTTCGCTACCACTATCTATTATCCCGCGAATTTTCTCACCGAAAATCGAGATCTCCACCGGTATTCTTACGACTTTAGTCGGTTCCGCAAGACCGTTGCCCGTACAAAAAATTCGACGCTGCGTTAAGCGATGGACAAGGTGCGGTGGTAGTCCGATCGGTCGCCATTCTTTTAAATTGTCTAAATCTGGCGAGCTACTTTGTTTCGCGCTCTTAACGTCTGATGTCTCGTCAGTCGTCAACGTGGACAATTGAATAATTTCCGCGGGTTGTTCGTTCGAATTGACTGATTCCAGGTCGATTTCGTCCTCAGACCATTCCGAATCGCTTGAGAGCGTTTCTAATAAATCTAATGATACTGTCTCGCGATTAACGTTAGTCACGGTAACTGGAGACTGATTTGACGTAGGTACATCGGCGAGCGTTTCTAATCGATCCAGTGGTTTTATCTGTTCTATATTAAATTTTGTTTTCTCTCCCTCGATTGGGCCTTCTGTGGCGGTAGCCTGAGGGGGAATTACTGCCGGCCCTGCTCGTTTCCCGATCGCGTTGGACAATCCCTATTCACGTGGCCTTTATTTAGACAAATATGACACAAGACTTGCCGTTCCGCGGTACAAAAACGCGCCGTGTGTCCCATCTCGCCACAGTTATAGCAGAGTATTTTAGTAAAGTCTCGGGCAGGCTTTGCTTGAGGAGCCGGTGGTTGTTCGTTTGGGGTGTCGGTTGACGATTTCGCGGCTTTCTTGAAGGTCGCTATATTTTTTTCAAGCCTCTGCTTTACTAATGTCTTTGTATTGTTTGCCGAATTATTTTCCTTTTTAACATTACGCGGTTTTGTTTGTATCGCCCTTAGCTCGGTTGCACTTTCCTCGTCGCTACTCCCGCCCTCGACGGACTGAATGTCGGACTCGTCGGTGTCATCTTGCAAACACTTCAAATCCGACTTAGGGGATCTTCCGCGCGCTCCCTTTTGAGCTTCGACTGAACGATTATATAGATAATTTCGCTCATTTAAGTAGTGTAAGAATTCGTCGTAGTCACGGATAGGTAAATTTAAGACTTCAAAGGTTAATCTTGGATTAAATTTGACGAGAATTTGCTTCAACTGTTCGCGAAATGACGGTGGACTCTGCATTCTTTCGAAAATGAGACGTGCTCGACAAGTAAACTCCGCTAGAGTTTCCCCTTTTTCGAATTTTAAGTTACAGACTTCCAGAAAGAGTGCTCCATCGTCCTTCTTCACCGCCCATTGAAAACGAAAAGCGCGTGTAAAATCTTTCCACGTTTGCCAACGTTGTTTATTTAATAAATACCAAGCTCTATACGGTCCCTCAAAGACGCTCGACAGGCAAGGGACAAACAAATCCTTCTTTATTCCGCTCACGCTCAGCTGATCTTTCAAAATTAATAAAAATTGTTCCGGATCTTTTTCTGTTTTGGGAAACGTGAGATTCCAGTCTCTGACAATACGGCCGATTTTCATGGCCGATTCAAGTTCGCGGTCGTGCGCGGACGAATTATTTTCCCTACCACCGTACCGATTTGTTGACGAGGCGTTCCTTTGAACTCGCGCATGTTGATAACCGTCGGTTCCTCGAGTATCAACGTCGCTATCGTCCGATTCGCTGCTACGCCACGATAGAACTCCCCTCCTGATCGATGGCGATCGTTGTTCGCGCCAGGATCTGAAGTCAGGCGCACGGGTCTCGCCATGTTCTGTTTCAGATCTATTTCGCATTTGACGATATTCCTCGTCAGTTACATTTTCTTGATTTACTAGTTCGCCTTCGGAGGTTATCTCCGCGACTATGAATCTATTAGCTCGTTGATTGCCCCGTTCCGTATTCATAAATTGCGGATTTCGGTGACTGCCATTTATTAGGTTTCCTGTCCGAAAATTTACACGGCGAAGGTATGACGCAGTTTGCGGGTTATTAATGAACATGCAATTGTTATTACCAAATAGCTCGGTTCCGTACACCATTTCTCGCATATTTTGATTTGCCCGTTGTGTCTCTTTGTCAATATTCCGTGGGCCGTTCGACGATTCTACGCGTACTGATTTTCTCTGTCCGCTCTCCCGGCGATACGGTACGAAAGCTCCCGGGGGGCTCGCCGGTCTTTCTCGCGGTGGCCCACGTACGTTTTGATATAACAGCTGTATCTTTTTATTTATGTCAATTAGGTTACTTTGTTGCCTATTTCCGGCCGTTTTTGACAACCCGGTATTGATCTGGCTAACCTCTACTTCGTTGTCTTCTTCGTCGCTAGTGTACGCGGGATCGATTGTCTCGTTATTCGCTGTTATACCGCGCGTCGCGCTTTCCCCTCTAGACGCTAAGTTGGGCGGCGCTTCATCACCCAACATATTTAATTTTCGCAAAAGCAGGTCTATTTTATTTTCGAGAGTCTCGACGCGTGCATATTTTGTATCAAGATGGTCTAGTCTCGTCGTCACGGTCCCGAGCGTCATTTTTAATGATTGCCAACGCGGATTCTCGTTAAATGTCGGGGTCGGTCCTCGCGAACCTCTCCCTCTACCCACTGGCGTGCCCCCCCGAATGATTTTGGGAATGGCACCAGTGGCTCGCTGTGTTAAAGCGGCCATGTTCGAGTCTCGAGCGGCGAGCGAGCTCTTCACCCCCACGTCCTCGATGGTTTGTGACGGGATGGGCCCGATCTGTAAGTCTCCGTTCGACGCGTCCCCCCTTGGAAACGTTTCGTTGAGCGGCATTTGTGAACTCTGGTCATTTGACGGTTTTTTATTACTCGTTTCTATTAATTTCGTTCCGGCTCTGGTCGTTCGTTTAGGTGGCGAAATAAACATAGACGTCATGACGTTAAACTACGTTAGTCTTGCTGGGGCCTTATCCGACAATAATTGTGTGTTTCGGTTTACTTACTCGGTAATTATGCCAATGCTTAGTTTGACAATTTAGTGTCTTAATTTTGGCGTAACCAACTACTCCTTTAACAAGATTCCACTAGAAATCAATAGCTTAATCTATTTACAATTGTTCGGTGAGTCGACCAAAACTCGAGCTATGTCGTCGACTTTCGACAACAACATGTAATACTTATTATCAGTCAGTGACTGAGACAGACTCAAGCCGCCGGAACGTCGTCGACTTTCAATAACAACGCATAAGTATGTGCCCCCTCAACAATTCATAGCGGTATAAATCCGTTGACAGAACGCGTACAGAATAAATTACCGAATCCCGACATCGTTATTGGCACATGTAATTATCGTGTTTACAGTTTTCCGGACTTACTCCTCGACGATTTGTCTTGCCAAGACGTTATCAATATTTCGAGTTTATGTTTATAATCGGGCCAAGATTCACAATTAAATTAAATTAAATAAGCGGGTAGGTAATAACGCAAAATTACAATAAATAAATAAGCACATATTCAAATAACAATTAAATAATTCAGGTGACAGGTAAATAATCAATCAATTAATAGATAATAAATAACACACAAGCAATAAGCAACAAGCAAAATAAATTACTGTTATAAAAGAAACTTTGAAAGCGTTGCGAAAACAATTAATCAAATAACGCAGAAGCGATAAGCAATAGGCGAAACATGTTATTGCCACAGAAATTTTGAAAGCGCTGTAGAATATTATTCGTGCGTTAAGCGAAAGAGAGCCGAACATGGCGAGATAGCTGTGTTGTCAAAATTGCCATCGAAGGTCTCTCAGTGTTTATTTTTCTGATTCGATCGCTCACGCGAATTCCACGTGCTATTGTTCTCTGAACTATTACAATCCGAACAGTTTCTCGTCATGCTCGACTTTACAAATAAATTCCTTCGGATCTCAGTCTCCTGAGTTGCTCACAAAATTTTATAATTATTGAAATTCCACAATTAACAAAATTTACGATTATCAAGGTTCTTACAAGTATTTTACCATTGCCAGTATTTTTATAATGGCCAGTATAATTATAATTTGCAATTATCAAATAATTTACAATTAAATTTGCCGACGTGGCCCCACGTTGGGCGCCAAATGAGACCGGCGTTATTCTTTTACCACTTAATACTCGACGAATAATGCCGACACCTGGCGCGGCCTGGGTCAAGGGCTGCCAGGGCTCTAAAATTTTCTGTACTTTCCAATAATTGGGCGCCAGTTAGTTTTGTGAGAACTAACAAACTCACGTTTATTAATCCGCGACTAATTATGAGACACTCAAGGGGAGTTCCGTCGGGGACCCAAGGAATGTTGCGAAAGTCAAAAGAAGGGAGATAGACAAGCTATACAAGCGTATTAATTTAATTAAACTTACGTACAGGTTACGTTACTGCTACCGTATACAGCGTACGGCCCGCTCACAATCTCTATATCACGTTGACAATTGCTCGGAACACTCGTACAACACAACGCTCTACAGTATTCTCGACTGGCAGACAAAATTACTCGGACTCTGCACGCCGAAGACCGACGAGCAAGTTCTCTAACGCTCTAATATGACAATGTATGATTCGGACTGTTCACGCCGAAGACCGACGAGAGAGTCCCTTTTCGTCGATCTCTCGGTCGTCCTGCTACCACGCGACCATACCTTCGATCCTAGTCGTTATCGGTCGATATATTTCGTCGCGTGCGGCTACGCTATTGGACCTTTGTCTCGGCGGTTTTCGGGTCTCGGCGCTCGCACAGCGCGGGCAATACGACAATCGGCAGCCCTATCGGATCGATTATTACGTCGAGTGTCGATGTCGAGGGGAAGGATTATATTCTCCTGTCACAATACGTATCGTCAATGTATCTTATCCTACGTCTAAACATTCCAATATCAATAGTGTTCGCATACGCATCGTCAAAGCGTCCTTGAGAGACTCTCTAATTTATCACGTGTAATATTTGGAAGAGAACTTGAACAGATACTTCCTTATCTACTTTTCGCGGTCTTCATCTTTTCCAACATAATACTTTCGGAGATTGAGACGGTTATATATACCTATTTCTGCCTGCTCGTTCTTTGGATCAACGAGTGCAAATGCATTCTCTCCTATCCTTCGAATTATTCTATAGGGACCCTCAAATAAATGGAAAAACTTTCCGACCACCCTATCCAAAGCATTTGAGAGATGTTTTACTCTTAATAGGACTAAGTCCCCAACCGATAATTGAACCTTCGATTTACCTCCTTGTCTTTTGCGATATTTGAAATTCTTTCTCATATTTTCTCTAGCCATCGTAATTAGGTACTCGTGCAAAGGTTTCTCACTCTTGGGAAATTGAACGAGCTTGAGGATTTCGTCTTGAACGGAATGACCAAATTGCAACTCATAAGGTGACAGTCCCGTACTCTGGTGGGCTGTAATATTTAATATTTCCTCGATTTTCGGTACGAAATTAGCCCACTTTGTATGTTTTTCCGCGCATAACGTTCTAAATAATAGGCCTAACTCGCGCATCACGCGTTCTGTTGGATTTGACTGCGGGTGTCTGATTGAACTGTATAAAACTTTAATACCCTCAGCCTCGAGTCGCGTTTTCCACAATGCGGACGTGAATTGGCTACCGTGATCTGACAGAATACGCTTTGGCTTTCCGAATTTTGGAATAAAGATATCCATTATTTTTTTTACACACATACGAACGGTTGCTTTTTTCATTGGATATAAATTCACGTATTTTGTAAAAGCATCTAACATAACGAATATATATTGCATCCCTCCGCGGGCCATCGGAAGAGGGCCATAAAAATCAACGGTGACTAAATTGTTCGGTCCTTTTGATTCAATAAAATTATATTCTCCCTCCATTGATACCGTTAAATATTTTACTCGTTGACATAGATCACAATGCAAGACAAACTTCTTTACCTGTGCCGGCATACCTCTCCAATAATAAAATTGTTTCAAATATGCGATGGTTTTATAAACACCCGGATGACCTAATTTAGAATGTATCTCCTCTATTAGCGATCGTTGCATTTTCTTTGGTATTACAATTCTCCAATTTTTATTACTCCTTTCTCGATGGAACAGTATATCGTTATACACAACAAAGTCAGCATTCCCCCCCTTTTCATCAGCAGCATCAATGTAACATCTCATTTTTAAATCATCACGCTGCCATTCGCTCAACGCCTTGATGCCTCGAGTGAAATTGGCATCATAATGGATCGTGGCTATTACATTCAGCGATGTTTCCTCTTTACTATATGCGGGAGAGAAACATTAATGCAACGATGAAATAACAATTTGCTCCCGATATTCCTCCGCAAACCTTCCTTCCGGATTTCTACTGAAAAAATCAGCCACCATGTTATCCACGCCCCGACAATACGTCACCGAAAAAGAGTACTGTTGCAACAATAATATCCACCGCATAATCCTGCCACTTTGAAAAGCCGCGGACTGCAAAAACGTTAGACTTTTATGATCTGTTACTATCTCGAAGTGTACACCTATCAAATAAACCCGAAACTTCTCTACTGAATACACGATCGCCAGAAGCTCCCTCTCCGTAGTGGTATATTTACTTTCCGGACGAGACAAGCACCGACTCACCAAACCGACTATGTTATGATTTCCTCCCCCATCAACTTGATACAAAATTCCTGCAATTCCTCGATCGCTCGCGTCGGTTTGCAACTTGAAGGGCGCTTTTGGAATAATATGCTTCAAAATTAAACTCTGATTAAGATTTTCCTTTAACTCTTTAAATGCTAGGGAATGTGCTTGTGTCCAATTCCAGCCTACATCCTTTCTCAGCAATTCGCGGAGTGAATCTACTGACATACTGTGTCTCACATTAAATTGTCGATAATAATTACACACCCCTAAAAACTGTTGGAGTTGTTTCTTGTTTGTTGGTTCTTCAAAATTTATAATGACTTCAAGCTTTCTTCGTTCCGGCGAAATACCTTCCGTTGACACCTCAAGTCCGAGAAAAGAAACACGTTTTTGAAAAAATACACATTTTGGTAATTTTAAGGTGAAGTTATACTCAAGGAGACGTTTAAAAATTCTCCTTAGAACCGCAATGTGATCTTCGAAAGTTTTAGTGCCAATTATTACATCATCAATATAACGAGATATAAACTCGTCGAACTCATCCCCCAACGCACTACTTAATGCTCTTATGAAACCACTACCGGCGGTCTTTAATCCAAATAGAACTCTACAAAATAGATATGTTTTGAAATCGAACAAAAACGCAGTAAACGGTCGCGACGATTCTTCTAATGGCACTTGCCAATATCCCTGAGTCAAATCTATTTTTGAGAACCACTGAGCATCGTGATACTTTTGCGTCAATTCATTTATTAACGGTGGTGATTCTTGATCATCTTCGATTACCTCATTTATACCTCTCGCGTCTAAACAAACCCTAACACCACCATCTTCCTTTTTTACAATTCTTAACGGATTACAATACGGACTAATCCCCCTCTCAATAATCCCATCTTCGATCATTTTTTCGATTGCTTTTCTCGTCGGCTCGCGTAACGCATACGGAACGGGGTAACTATGGCGGATTCTTGGTTGACGGATGCCGGTCTTTAGTTTTATGCGGTGCTTGTATCCCCTCGCGCAACCCGGCTTGTCCGAGAAAAGTGAACGAAAATCTTCTAATATTTCGCGGAAAGTCTGTTTTTAGACGCCGTCAAGTAAGGTCATTCCACACGCGATCTCTATCGGGTCTTCCAGCACACCTTGTTTACACTCAGCATTCTTATCTTCATTATTCTCACGTATACCACTACCATCCTCCATCTCATCGCACATATCATTATCATTACATATATCACATATCTCATCATATATATCATTTTCATTACATATATTATTATTATCACATATCTCATCACATATATTATCATTACACCCATTATTACCATCACATATCTCATTATCCATATTATTATCATTCTTTTGTACCAATTCGTATATAATTGTTTCTTTATCATTTTCTTCAACCCGATCGCTCCTAATCATTTCCGTTATCATCTGATCCTTTATCTTACTACAATTCAGTTCTCCCCCCCTATTTTCCTCTCGCGTTACCTCACTTGAACCAGTCACGCTATTTGTTATTTGGTTTTTATCCCCCCTCGCGTCCAATTCACACATTTCTATCACATATACATATACCGTATCGTTCCTTTGAGTACAAACGAGGGTTTCCATCACATCCCGCCCGAACATTACTGACGAATTCGCTAACCGTCTCCCTTGTATTTCTATACAATTTCGCTTATAATCCATGATTACATTATTCCTCGATAGCCAATTGTGACCCAAAATCACGTTTGATGTTAAGTAAGGTACCACCAGGAAAGAGTCCTCGATCGCGATATCCTCGATTTCTACTTGAATAAAGATTTGCCGTTTAATAGGTGTAGACTTTTTACCGATCGCAGTCGAGACCATCAGATTTGTCACGGGCAATTCTTTTATTCTGTTTTGTGACATTAATTCTTTATAGAATGACTCCGACACCGCTGACACCTGACTACCCGAATCCAGCAGTGCCATCATTTGCTGATTATTATGTATTCTAACTCGCACGTGTGGACATTTAGCCAATAAATTAACACTATCACCATTATCTCGGTCCTTTTCTCCTTCAATTCCGCTAGCCAATTCACTCACAAAATCAAAATCCTCCCGATGCGGTGACGGACCGGATTTCATCGCATCGATTCCTAGTTTAAATTATTATTCGATTCGTTGTTATTGATCCTAGTGTCGAAGTTATAGGCGGAGAGCTGGCGTTAAAAAACTGCAACAATTTCAATCATGATTTAGTTGAAAATCTTTCAATCATTTTATTAAATACAAATGGAATTTAATTATAAGCAAATCACTACGCGCTTGGAGCAGCCGCGCGCGCTTGATCTTCGCACTTCAAACGACTGCTGACTGCGTCAGTCCCATTAAACTGAAGTCTGACCGTTTTCTTCCTTCATTATACGCAATAATTTAATAGTTTCTAAATTTTCAGCTATTTCGAAACAGTTTTACTGACCTAATTATTGCGACCACTTATGCGAGGTGCTGACTCGCTGCGTCCCATAACTGTGCGGTCTGACCACTTTCTAACGGTTTTTTATATTATTTATTAGTTTCTCACAAAATTTGAACCATTACAAAACACTTTTATCGCACTTAATAATTTGACCTATTTCAAAGCGCGCCGGCGCCAGGTGTCCCAATACCTGACCTTGCGAGTGGGTGCTGACTCATGTACACCCGCAATATAACGTTATGTGAAAAAATCAGCCATTACAAAACTCTTGCAGTTTTTTAACGCCAGCTCTCGGGCTATTATCTCCATTCACTCGCGGTGTATTCGCTGGCGGAGGATAACGCGTATCAGGTAGCCTAAAGTCTCGCAAACCGCTTCGACCACCCCTTCTATTACCCGAATAATAATCCTCATTCCGAGAACTGTTGTGAAATCTATTGTGTTGATACCTATTTCGGTTGTGTTCCCATTGTCCTTCACGCGGCATTGATCCCTGAATTTGTCTTACTTTTGGGCTCGCGTATCTCTGTTGACTACGTTCCTTTTCCCTACGAATTCCATCCAAATTAGCCAACGTTTGAACGATCAAATTCGCGTCATTACAATTAATGGTTACCATCGTTTCTTGGATCCAGAGGGGATACTGTTGAATGATTTTGTAATTGATTTCATATTCAGACAGTTTGGGGATGAAATATTTCGCTTCTTTAAGCTGACGGTAATAATATGTCTGCAGTGAATCTTCACCCGACTCATACCGCCTCTCCATCCACGCGTTTTTGAATCGTACGCGAGTCGGCACGGAATAGAATTTCTCAATAAATTGTTCTTTGAATTCCAAATAATTTTGAATATCCGCACTCCGCGAATCCATCCACAAGCTCGCCCTTCCCTCTAACGCGTGTTCAACGATTACCAATTTCCGATCCTCTTTCACGTTCTTTATTGACGTAGAACTACGTCTTTCTCCGCGGTAGGGAGGGTACCCACGGATGAAACAATTGAACGCGACTATGCAACGAAAACATGTCACACTTTGAACGTTTATATCTTCGAAACTAATAGAGAGAGAGAGATATAGATAGATATAGATATAATTTATTATGCCCAAGCAAAGGCTAAAGGGCAAAAAAGTAATATAGCAGTTACAAGATGCAGAGATACAATAAGATATAAACAAAAGCGAAATATAGCGGTCAGAAGTTAGTATGATGTGCATGCTCTCTCTCATAAGGCAAGCAGCAGCAATCTCAATAATATACCCTGTAAAAAACTAAGAACTAACGCAACTTAACTAATAATAAGTACAGTGAAAAAGAATAAGATAAGGAGCAATATTACTAAAGAGAACTAAATAGTGTATATAAAACTAAGAACTAAGGCGCAGCGCAATTTACGAACTAATAATAAGGAATGAAAGCACTAGAAGTTCTATACCAGAAACAATGTTATCCAATTTCACGTGCAAGCAAGTCGATATGTCCACGAAAGGAATAAGCGTTGAGTTCAGCAAAACGTATCCCAGAAGAATTACATGTTGATTAAGCCGAACGATCAAAGAACAAGGGACGAGCCGGTCGGACCAGTCAGATAAGCTTAGCTAGATCAGTGTCGGAATCAATATGAATAACAGGTTGACCATCAGAAGACTTAACACATATTTGACCATTCCTTACCCAGACATACTTATACTTAGAGAGAGAGAGAGAGAGAGAGAGGGAGAGGGAGAGGGAGAGGGAGAGGGAGAGGGAGAGGGAGAGGGAGAGGGAGAGGGAGAGGGAGAGGGAGAGGGAGAGGGAGAGGGAGAGGGAGAGGGAGAGGGAGAGGGAGAGGGAGAGGGAGAGGGAGAGGGAGAGGGAGAGGGAGAGGGAGAGGGAGAGGGAGAGGGAGAGGGAGAGGGAGAGGGAGAGGGAGAGGGAGAGGGAGAGGGAGAGGGAGAGGGAGAGGGAGAGGAGAGGGAGAGGGAGAGGGAGAGGGAGAGGGAGAGGGAGAGGGAGAGGGAGAGGGAGAGGGAGAGGGAGAGGGAGAGGGAGAGGGAGAGGGAGAGGGAGAGGGAGAGGGAGAGGGAGAGGGAGAGGGAGAGGGAGAGGGAGAGGGAGAGGGAGAGGGAGAGGGAGAGGGAGAGGGAGAGGGAGAGGGAGAGGGAGAGGGAGAGGGAGAGGGAGAGGGAGAGGGAGAGGGAGAGGGAGAGGGAGAGGGAGAGGGAGAGGGAGAGGGAGAGGGAGAGGGAGAGGGAGAGGGAGAGGGAGAGGGAGAGAGAGAGAGAGAGAGAGAGAGAGCATTGTACATTCCACGCAAAGCGAGATCCACCTTACCCCATCCTACCCCTGCTTATAAGGCGAAACAAGATCTATCATTGTACAGTTCAGGTTTTTAACTTTCCACGCAAACCGAAATCCACCCCCGCCCACCCCTGCCTGCGGGGGAGGGGCTACGCTTACATGTGTACTGTCTATACACATTGCACATATTAGCAAATTACTTCCCTTATATTGACACAAACCGTTTGACACCGAAATGACGCAACGAAATAGACATGATTCACTAATCACTACCGGTCCTTTTCAGGATCAAAATCGATCCTTTTAAAAATTATTATACAATATATATAACGTCGGAAGACCCAGAAAGCCACGTCGGAAAAAAATAGGTAAAAAGATAAGTACAAAAATGATAAAAAAAATAGGTAGGGTACATATTTTTTGGGCTCCCTCGATTGATAATCACTGTCGGAGTTACAACAAATTAAAGATTTTTACCGAGAAAGCCGCAAAAAAATATCAAAATTTGGAAAAGGCCCTATTGTAAATAATTACCAATTTTTTAACTGTTTCTCTAGAACATATATAATTGGAATAAATTGAAAATATTGTATCTTGTGTCTAATTAATTGTATCATAAGTTATCGTTAAAACTTAAAACGCATTTTTTTCAACTGTTTCAGTTGATCTCTTATAATAATTGTTTGACTGTGTCATCGAGAGCTGCCTCTTATTGATAATAGTTTTGATACTGGTAGATACATATAGTCGTCGAATACTCATTTTTAACTACTTTATTAGTTCATTATTTTATTCATATTTTTGATCAACTTTTATAATTAAGAAAATTTTGCGTATATTATTTCGTTTCGCGACCACTTAATAAACAATAGACGTTGTAATGACCTTACCAGTTGTTGTTACACGCTATGCTATATGTACTTATTATAATACAAATATCCGTTATACCTTCAGTTCTCGATGATCTCCCAAGGAAGTATAGAATCGTATTTCTATTAGCATTAAGAACTTGTTGTGACAAGATACATCGCGGGATACACCAAAGTCAATAGCTACGAAGAATAAATAAATAGGGTGACCCGATAAAAACAGTACGTGAAATCCACGTTATTGCTACGTGGATCAGCATCGTGTGGAATCCACGTGGACATTCGAGTATACAATCCGCTCAAGAACGATACTGTAGTCGACGTAGATGAGATCATCGATTTGACGTGAAATCCACGAGCTTTCTCTCTAAATTTTTTGGAGTGGAATCTCACTCCAAAAGAGTGAGATTTCACTCCTAGGAATAATGAAAATACTGCCAGTCTCTCTAATTAGAGTGAAATTTCACTTTTCGAAAAAGTGAGTTATTCATTCTTTACTTGGAGTGATTCTTCAACTCTGAAAAGAGTGACATGTTTCACTGAATAATTATTCACCCGACATAAAAAAAATTATTTATTTCGAAATTTTATTACTATTTTTTAACTAAATTTGTTTCTTAAGATGCAGTCTATGATTATAAATATTTTCTCGTATTTGAAAAACACACTTACCTTGGTGGGATTCGAACTCGGGACCTCGGGACCTCTGCATCGTGAGCCAGCTGCCTTACGTGGTAGCAGTGATGTGATACCGGCCCGGTTTTTGGCGCATGCGCCCCCCTCCACTACGCACACAGAGTGACGCTCGGTCTATCGGTGTGTCGGCAGCGCTCGGCAGTGCCGAGCGAGAGGGAGAATATTACTCCCTCCTTGTCGCTCTCACTTAGCTCGCGCGCTCGACTGTCTACAATGCGACCGTTGGGCGCAAAAGTCTCGGGTCTTGGCGCGAAAGTGACGGGTTCGTCGAAGGAGGTTAGAGACCAACAATACCTACACAAGGTAAGTTAATAAGTATAACACTTATTTATATATTTGTGCAAGCTGCATGATGGATTCTGTTAGTCAAGGAGCTATTAAGAAACGTAGAAGTAGAGAATTTCAAAATGCCTGGCTAGATGAAGATATCTTTAAAGGATGGTTAGCTCCTCATCCTGCAGAAAATAAAGCATTTTGTATTGCATGCAATAAAACTATCAGATGTTGCAGAACAAATTTAGTTGAACATTCACAAACGGTCAGACATATCGATAACATAAAATCTTGTAATTATAAGACTGCTGATAATATTGATACCGAAAATAGTTTGTCACATAAAGATAACGTTAAACGCACAGAAATTAAATTATCAACTTTTTTTGCCGAGCATAATATAGCCTTTCAACTCGCGGATCATTTATCACCTTTGATAAAAGATACTTGTAAAGATCCCAAAGTTGTGCAAGATTTTTCACTAGGTCGAAATAAGTGCGCAAGTATTGTTAAAAATGTCACTGCAAAACGGGAAATTGAGACAATAGTAAAATATTTAAAAACTTGTAAATTTTCTATTCTAATAGATGAGAGTACGGATATCTCAGATACTAAATTAATGTGCCTTCTTGTTAGATATGTATCACCTTCGAATAAAAAAATTACAACTCAATTATTAGAATTATTATCTTTAGATGCAAGAGATTGTTCCGCGAATAAAATTTTTGAAATATTTAAAAAATGCTTAGAAGAAAAACATATTCCTATAAAAAATATTGTTGGAATGGCATCCGATAATGCGTCAGTTATGATTGGACGTAAAAATTCTTTTATGAGTCGTCTTAAAGTAGAAGTTCCAAATTTAGTAACACTGAATTGTATTTGCCATTCATCCGCGATTGTAGCCAGTAAAGCTTGCAAAAAGTTACCTTCTTCTTGCGAAGATTTGATTAGAGGAGTTGCCACTTACATTTCGGGCAGTGCGAAGAGATGTGCAATATTGGGTGAATTCCAAGATTTTTTTGAAATTGAACGAAAAAAAATATTAAAATTGTCAGAAACTAGATGGCTTTGTTTACAAAAGTGCGTTGTTAGACTCTTAGAAAATTGGGAAGTCTTGAAAAATTATTTTTTGTTAGCAACAGTAGAAGATAAATTAAAATCCGCGGAAAATATATTACAATATTTAAATGATAATTCCATTAAAGCATATTTGTTGTTTCTCAAATACGCATTAAATTATTTTAATAATTTTAACGCACTATTTCAATCGCGTAACATTTTAATCCATAAATTATACGAAAGCAGTCAACAAGTAATTCGTCAATTAGCCGACAATTTTTTAAAGTACGATAATGTCGAAAATATTTTAATTTCAGAGTTAGATAATAATGTACAACATATAGATAACATACGTATAGGACCGGAATGTGACAGTTTTTTAGAAACATTATCTTTGGAATGCGCGCAAGAAATTAAATTGAAATGTTTGGACTTCTATGTTACGGCAGTTCGAGAAATGCTAAAGCGTCTACCTTATAACGATGAATTTTTTAAACAGTTAAGTTTTCTAGATCCTAAATTGCTCTTTATAAAGAAGGTAGAAATAAAATTAAATATCTAACTCATATTGCTAAGCAAGTAGAACATGTTAACATATCAGATTTAGCTTTCGAGTGGGACATATTACCATCAAGTTTTGACGAACAACAAAAAATACAGTTAGCTTCTTTACAAATAGATGAAATGTGGAATAATATATTACAATGTAAAAATTTGACGGGAAAAAGTTGTTTCCAAATTTAGAATTATTAATTGAAGTAGTCCTTTGTTATCCTCATTCCAATGCCGAGGCTGAAAGAATATTTTCTATCGTTACAGATGTAAAAAGTAAGAAAAGAAATCGATTGTGTAATAATACTCTTTCTTCAATTTGTGTAATTCGATCAAGTTTTCAAGCTAATAACTTTAATTGTATTAACTTTCAACCTGACGCGAGGCATTTTGAACTGCATAATGCGCAAAATTTATATAACAATCAATGCACATCTGATAATGCTTAATATTTTTTGTATTATTTTGCATAATACTTTTGAATTTTTACATCTAGCCATCTAGCCTATATTTTCTTTCTGCATGCTGCACATTATTATTAATTTTTATTTTATTTTTCAGCGTTTAATTACTATATACATATTAAATGTTTATTTTGTTTTTCAGAGTTTATTTTTTCATATATTATCTATATATTTTTAATAAAATATGTGATAAAATGTGATATAAAATAGTAATAAGTATGTGATTAAAAGCCAAAGATGCAATATTGTGTTTTGTAAATTATTCTTTATTTCTGTTATTAAACATGTTTTAAAAATTTATTGTAACATGTTGATTACAAATAATTTTTATTTTATTACTAAATGTGCTATTTCTCTGTATTAATTTGCAAATTTTTCTACTTATATTAATTTATGACAATATTTATAAAATATGTTTATTTTGTACTTTAAAAATGTATTTTTTTTTTAATGAAAACTGGTAAGGTTTTTGGCAGTTTTCCTTACCCTTGCAACGAATGTTGGTTTTCTTTAATAATTCTGCCAAATAAAATATCCTATTTTGAGTCATTATTTGTTTTCTTTAATTATTTCAGCTCCCTTTCCCTTCCTTCAGCGTATCTTTAAGTCTATTATTATTCAATATACATTATAATTTATAATAAAATATAAGTTGCAAATATATTAAACTTTTTGCTTTCGTGAAAAAAAATTTGTTTTCAGGTATCTTTGGCAAAGTGTTTAGAATGTTCTAATCTAAAACGTCGAAAAATCACTTATGTACAAAATGTTCGTGTGTATGTATGTGTGTGTGTGTGTGTGTGTGTGTGTGTGTGGTGTGTGTGACGCTTTTGTTGTCCGTTTAGGCTCTAACTTTCGTAATTTTTTAGATATCGGGATGCATTTTTTTAATCGATAGAGTATCATGTAAGGAAGGTTGGGATTGAATTTGGCGATGATTGGTAAAACTTTTTCTTTTCTAATAAATTTAGAATTTTTGTTGAAATGTTTGTGGTTGCTCTAACTTCCGCAAATTTAAGATATTGGGCTGTTTCTAATTTTATTATATTCTTCAGTCTTTTCTACCTCTATTTTATATACAATTTAAGATTTATATCAATTAGAAACAAAGCCATGCGATCCAAGCCTAGGTTTTTTTGGCAGCCTTATATTAGTTTGTGTATACATATATACTATATACTATATATATATACACATAAATTTTCCAAACTACTGCGCGCCGATTAAATTTTTGGACTTAAAACACAGTAATTGTTAGAATTAAAAACCCTTCCCATATAAAATTAAATATTTGCAAGATATTAATTAACTTAAAAGTAACAGTTACCGACAAATGCAATTACTAGACTCTAGTAAGTACCCACATATAAAAATAAGTGAATGTGTAACAAATAACGATCATTATAAATTCAAATCAAAACTTAAGCAACGATTTTTTTCTGCAAGCCCCTTACATTGTAAACTAACAGTCTTGGTAACTCTTAACACACAGTTATCGTTATACCTATTGTCTATGAATTACAAAACAACTTTAAATTTTATCAGTCTCCAAAATTCAATCAGTTTCAAAATTTCAACTTTGGGCGCGAAATTATCAAACTCAATCATTTCACTTACAACCTTAAAATATATAGAAAAGAAACGTGTGTTTCTAAAATCATTTTGCAATCTAATTTTATAGTGTTTTAGCCTATCAAATGCGTCAAATTTAATTATGTAATGTAAATATTATATTACTCACCTCTTATCGAAACTACCAGCAAAATTACAGTGAATAAGCAGAAAATCTTGCAGAGCGCAGTGTCTTCACATGGATGGCCGGAACGAACTAACAGCGCATTCGCGGGGGGGTATTTCTAATTTTATTATATTCTTCAGTCTTTTTTACCCCTATTTCATATATAATTCCTTAAGATTTGGTGATTAGAAATAATTGCAAAAAATTCGTCAAATTTGGTTATTCCGGAATAAATTAATATAAACGAAAAAATATAATTAAAAAAAGTTAAGGAAGGACAGGGGCAGATAGACTTACAGGAAGACAGCAAGAAGAAGATGCAGCCTGTAAACTTTATGAAAAACTTTAAAAAAGAAATTGTGCAAATTAGAAATTTGCACTTTGCTTCCTCAACAAATTGAGGTGTGCGATTTGGAAATTTGCACATAGCAAAGTCACAATTTTGAAGTGAGAGAGTAGGAAATTAGCAAATTGAATCCACAACGTATTGTTACGCGCAAAAAGGTTCCTCTATGAGGAAGCCAAACTAAAAATTATGCATCTAATAAAATACAAGGTTCCTCAGAAAGAAGCTTTAAACGCGTAACAATACATTGAATTCAATTTGCTAATTTCCTATTCTCTCACTTCAAAATTGTGACTTTGCTATGTGCAAATTTCCAAATCGCACACTTCAATTTGTTGAAGAAGCAAAGTGCAAATTTCTAATTAGCACAATTTCTTTTTCATTTTAAATTAACCTTTTTATGAATTGAAAAAAGGTCAGCTTAGTAGCACAGTGGAATTTAACAATTGACGCAAGTTAAATCGATATTAACTTTGGGAGTTCAGGATACATGGTCCATATATGGACTTTTGCATATGGACCTTTTTGATCGCGTATAAACTGAATCTAATCAACTAAATCTTAAATTATAATAAGAAAAATAGGATCTTAACGATAATATCAATTAGAAATAAAGCCATGCGATCCAAGCCTAGGTCTTTTTGGCAGCCTTATATTAGTTTGTGAATACATATAGACTATATATATACACATATAAATTTTCCAAACTACTGCGCGCCGATTAATTAAATCGAGTCGATTTAATTCCGGGGAGGGAAGGGTTTTTAATTCTAACAATTACTGTGTTTTAAGTCCAAAAATTTAATCGGCGCGCAGTAGTTTGGAAAATTTATGTGTATATATATATAGTATATAGTATATATGTATACACAAACTAATATAAGGCTGCCAAAAAAACCTAGGCTTGGATCGCATGGCTTTGTTTCTAATTGATATAAATCTTAAATTGTATATAAAATAGAGGTAGAAAAGACTGAAGAATATAATAAAATTAGAAACAGCCCAATATCTTAAATTTGCGGAAGTTAGAGCAACCACAAACATTTCAACAAAAATTCTAAATTTTATTAGAAAAGAAAAGTTTTACCAATCATCGCCAAATTCAATCCCAACCTTCCTTACATGATACTCTATCGATTAAAAAAAATGCATCCCGATATCTAAAAAATTACGAAAGTTAGAGCCTAAACGGACAACAAAAGCGTCACACACACACACACACACACACACACAACACACACACACACACCACACATACATACACACGAACATTTTGTACATAAGTGATTTTTCGACGTTTTAGATTAGAACATTCTAAACACTTTGCCAAAGATACCTGAAAACAAATTTTTTTCACGAAAGCAAAAGTTTAATATATTTGCCAACTTATATTTTATTATAAATTATAATGTATATTGAATAATAATAGACTTAAAGATACGCTGAAGGAAGGGAAAGGGAGCTGAAATAATTTAAAGAAAACAAATAATGACTCAAAATAGGATATTTTATTTGGCAGAATTATTAAAGAAAACCAACATTCGTTGCAAGGGTAAGGAAAACTGCCAAAACCTTACCAGTTTTCATTAAAAAAAAATACATTTTTAAAGTACAAAATAAACATATTTTATAAATATTGTCATAAATTAATATAAGTAGAAAAATTTGCAAATTAATACAGAGACAATAGCACATTTAGTAATAAAATAAAAATTATTTGTAATCAACATGTTACAATAAATTTTTTAAAACATGTTTAATAACAGAAATAAAGAATAATTTACAAAACACAATATTGCATCTTTGGCTTTTAATCACATACTTATTACTATTTTATATCACATTTTTATCACATATTTTATTAAAATATATAGATAATATATGAAAATAAACTCTGAAAAACAAAATAAACATTTAATATGTATATAGTAATTAAACGCTGAAAAATAAAATAAAAATTAATAATAATGTGCAGCATGCAGAAAGAAAATATAGGCTAGATGGGCTAGATGTAAAAATTCAAAAGTATTATGCAAAATAATACAAAAAATATTAAGCATTATCAGATGTGCATTGATTGTATATAAATTTTGCGCATTATGCAGTTTCAAAATGCCTCGCGTCAGGTTGAAAGTTAATACAATTAAAGTTATTAGCTTGAAAACTTGATCGAATTACACAAATGAAGAAAGAGTATTATTACACAATCGATTTCTTTCTTACTTTTTACATCTGTAACGATAGAAAATATTCTTTCAGCCTCGGCATTGGAATGAGGATAACAAAGGACTACTTCAATTAATAATTCTAAATTTGGAAACAACTTTTTCCCGTCAAAATTTTTACATTGTAATATATTATTCCACATTTCATCTATTTGTAAAGAAGCTAACTGTATTTTTTGTTGTTCGTTCAAAACTTGATGGTAATATGTCCCACTCGAAAGCTAAATCTGATATGTTAACATGTTCTACTGCTTAGCAATATGAGTTAGATATTTAATTTTATTTCTACCTTCTTTATAAAGAGCAATTTTAGGATCTAGAAAACTTAACTGTTTAAAAAATTCATCGTTATAAGGTAGACGCTTTAGCATTTCTCGAAACTGCCGTAACATAGAAGTCCAAACATTTCAATTTAATTTCTTGCGCGCATTCCAAGATAATGTTTCTAAAAACTGTCACATTCCGGTCCTATACGTATGTTATCTATATGTTGTACATTATTATCTAACTCTGAAATTGAAATATTTTCGACATTATCGTACTTTAAAAAATTGTCGGCTAATTGACGAATTACTGTTGACTGCTTTCGTATAATTTATGGATTAAAATGTTACGCGATTGAAATAGTGCGTTAAAATTATTAAAATAATTTAATGCGTATTTGAGAAACAACAAATATGCTTTAATGGAATTATCATTTAAATATTGTAATATATTTTCGCGGATTTTAATTTATCTTCTACTGTTGCTAACAAAAAATAATTTTTCAAGACTTCCCAATTTTCTAAGAGTCTAACAACGCACTTTTGTAAACAAAGCCATCTAGTTTCTGACAATTTTAATATTTTTTTTCGTTCAATTTCAAAAAAATCTGGAATTCACCCAATATTGCACATCTCTTCGCACTGCCCGAAATGTAAGTGGCAACTCCTCTAATCAAATCTTCGCAAGAAGAAGGTAACTTTTTGCAAGCTTTACTGGCTACAATCGCGGATGAATGGCAAATACAATTCAGTGTTACTAAATTTGGAACTTCTACTTTAAGACGACTCATAAAAGAATTTTTACGTCCAATCATAACTGACGCATTATCGGATGCCATTCCAACAATATTTTTTATAGGAATATGTTTTTCTTCTAAGCATTTTTTTAAATATTCAAAATTTTATTCGCGGAACAATCTCTTGCATCTAAAGATAATAATTCTAATAATTGAGTTGTAATTTTTTTTAATTCGAAGGTGATACATATCTAACAAGAAGGCACATTAATTTAGTATCTGAGATATCCGTACTCTCATCTATTAGAATAGAAAATTTACAAGTTTTTAAATATTTTACTATTGTCTCAATTTCCCGTTTTGCAGTGACATTTTTAACAATACTTGCGCACTTATTTCGACCTAGTGAAAAATCTTGCACAACTTTGGGATCTTTACAAGTATCTTTATCAAAGGTGATAAATGATCCGCGAGTTGAAAGGCTATATTATGCTCGGCAAAAAAGTTGATAATTAATTTCTGTGCGTTTAACGTTATCTTTATGTGACAAACTATTTTCGGTATTCAATATTATCAGCAGTCTATAATTACAAGATTTTATGTTATCGATATGTCTGACCGTTTGTGAATGTTCAACTAAATTTGTTCTGCAACATCTGATAGTTTTATTGCATGCAATACAAAATGCTTTATTTTCTGCAGGATGAGGAGCTAACATCCTTTAAAGATATCTTCATCTAGCCAGGCATTTTGAAATTCTCTACTTCTACGTTTCTTAATAGCTCCTTGACTAACAGAATCCATCATGCAGCTTGCACCAAATATATAAATAAGTGTTATACTTATTAACTTACCTTGTGTAGGTATTGTTGGTCTCTAACCTCCTTCGACGAACCCGTCACTTTCGCGCCAAGACCCGAGACTTTTGCGCCCAACGGTCGCATTGTAGACAGTCGAGCGCGCGAGCTAAGTGAGAGCGACAAGGAGGGAGTAATATTCTCCCTCTCGCTCGGCACTGCCGAGCGCTGCGACACACCGATAGACCGAGCGTCACTCTGTGTGCGTAGTGGAGGGGGGCGCATGCGCCAAAAACCGGGCCGGTATCACATCACTGCTGCAAACGTCCAATAGTGCAACAAGTTGCTTGGACACCCAAATGCGTTTATTATACCCTGAGGACTTAGTTCTGCGATTAAATATTCTCTGTGCACGTTGTCAGATGTCTGGTTATTCCTGTATGGTACAATTAATTCTTCCAAACATGGGGTATGCCGCTACCCAAGCAAAAAATATTATCTTAAGAAATGTATAATAGTGGTGGTGTGGTAAAAAAATCTTCTTCGCTGATTAATCAAGTCTTCAATTACGTGTTGCGCCATGTGATTCTTGCACTGTGGCGTCCTTTTCCTTCCTCTTAGTGCCTGAGCAGAATAGCTGACTTATAATTTTAAGACAATGTTTTATGCTTTAAATCTTTGTTTTAGCAACGCACAATACTGTCTTATGTCTCAAGTCTTACAATGTTGACACTTTGTACACTCGTTTAAGACTTGAGACACAAGACAGTATTGTGCGTTGCTAAAAACAAAGATTTAAAGCATAAAACACTGTCTTGAAATTATAAGTCAGCTATTCTGCTCAGACACTTAGTATTCTTGCACTAAAAAATTTCTGCTGTACTCGCGCAGTTCTAGTCCAGAACCAGTGCAGTACCAGTGCAACTGAAAAGAACAAACTAATGTCTTCCGACGGCCGCCATTTTGGATCCAGTGACTGTGTATTAGTGCACGTCGTACAATAGTTGTTACTGTGTGCGTAGTTCGCCATTCGCGCTGATGGTGTACGCTGAGCGTTGTGGTCGCCATTTTGGATCCAAATAGCTCGAAGTGCAGCGGAAGACCTTATGTAGCGCGCACCATTTACCGACCTTGTCTAGAATCATCAAAGTAAAACAATCTATTCGAGAACCGACTATGAATCGGCTATGAATACGACCATAACGTGCAAATCTAAGGGTGCGGTCACATGGACTGATATTTTCCGCGTAACGCGTATCGCGTAAACCAATCAGAAACGCGAATATGCATAACTGAAAATGCGAAAACGCTCTAATTGGTTACGCGGTTACGCGTTAGAGCCACCGCAACAGACTCTCGTATGGTCACGTAGCGTAACGTAAAGTGAGTAAACGCACAAGAAGAAACGTATCGGTAAGAACTCCGCACAAGCTCCGCATGGTAACGAACGTAGATCAAGTACACGTAAAAACGTATAACGCCGTAACGGCCGTAACCAATACGTTTCTTGTGCGTTGGCTCGCGTTACGTTACGCTACGTGACCATACGAGAATCTTGTGCGGTGGCTCTTACGCGGAAAATACATGCCTGTGACTTCAGCCTAAAGCTCGGTGCAAGAACTGTGTCCAAGTTTCGGTTTAAAGCCTTGTGTACACGATACTAGAAATCGGTCCGAGTTTCGGTTTAGCCAATGAAACTGCTGCTTTTCTGTAAGAGCTGCAAGTTGATTGGCTTAAACCGAAACTCGGACCGATTTCTAGTATCGTGTACACAAAGCTTAGCCAATGAAACTGCTACTTTTCTGTAAGAGCTGCAAGTTGATTGGCTTAAGCCTTGTGTACACGATACCACAGATTAATAGATCTATTAATCTGTGACGATACTAGAAATCGGTCCGAGTTTCGGTTTAAACCAATCAAATGCAGCTCTTACAGAAAGCAGCAGTTTTTGGCTTAAACCGAAACTCGGAACCGATTTTAGTATCGTGTACACAAGGCTTTAAACCAAAACTTGGACACGTTCTTGCATCGTGGACACCGGGCTTAAAGGGTGCGGGGGGTCACATGGACTGATATTTTCCGCGTAAGGGTGAAATCACACGATACGGGAATCAGCATGCGGGACAGAGGATGCGTGATTCGAACAGCCAATCAGCGCTTACAGAAAAATGCGGAAGAGCGCTGATTCGCTGTTCGAATCACGCATCCTTTGTCCGCATGCTGATTCCCGTATCGTGTGATTTCACCCTAAGGCTACAACTACATCTATCGTAATGTTCAGGCCCGGTCTACAATGGATGTTGTAGGTCGTAAGTCGTAAGAATTGGCCAATCACAGTTCATTAAGGTACAATTTCACGATGACGCTCGACGCTGGATTCGAGCGTCAAATCTGGTCACGTGATAGATTCAGAGGGACGCGAAATATAACGTAACCACTGGATTGGCTGAAATGAGCGTCGAGCGTCAAAGCTAAACACAGTTTAGCTTTTTGACGCTCGAATCCAGCGTCGAGCGTCATCGTGAAATTGTACCTTTATTCTTCGACCGCAAGGAGAATAATGAACTGTGATTGGTCAATTCTTACGACTTACGACTTACAACATCCATTGTAGACCGGGCCTAAGGACCAAAGCACATATGACAGTCGCTAGTCGTGGACGTAAGTAAAGGCTATTCTACAATTGCGTAAACGTAGGGTTGTAGGAGTAGCAGTAGTAGTAGTCGTGAATCTTGTACAACTGATCAATCTACAATAGAGTAACGATACGTTGTAAACTTGATTAAAGCAACCAATCAGAGTGCAGTGTGTATTTCGAATGCACTCTGGTTGGCTCTTACGTTCACATCTGGCGTAGTCGTGAAAGATGAAGTTCAACCATCTTCCACAACACGCTTTACAACCGCAGTACCGCTTTACAACCACGCCGTACAACACTCTTACAACTACTTACGACCACGTTTACGCAATTGTAGATTACGCACAAGCTTTGGCGTATCCTGATTTGTCAAGTCGAGGACTACGACCGTCGTATATCGCTACGCCATGTTATGTGCTTTGGCTCCGCGTATCGCGTACCCTAATGCCCGTTCTAGACTGGAGGATGATCCTACCAGAGAGAAAGATGAGAGTGGTCATGCCCGCGTTTTGGCTGTACCCGAATCCTGTCGGTATGTGCACGTTTTTGTGGTTCTCTTCCATGCTATGTCAACATTTTGTGGTAATGTCAACGATTTTGGGGTTCTCTTTCATGTTATGTTCACGATTTTTTGGTTCTCTTCCGTTAGATTCACGATTTTTTGGTTTTATTTCCAAAGAGAATAAAACAAATCGTGGACATAGCACGGAAGAGAACCACAAAAACGTACACATACCGACAAGATTCGGGTACAGCCAAAACGCGGGCATTGGCGGGCATGACCACTCTCATCTTTGTGTCTGAGCAGAATAGCTGACTTATAATTTCAAGACAGTGTTTTATGCTTTAAATCTTTGTTTTTAGCAACGCACAATACTGTCTTGTGTCTCAAGTCTTAAACGAGTGTACAAAGTGTCAACATTGTAGACTTGAGACATAAGACAGTATTGTGCGTTGCTAAAACAAAGATTTAAAGCATAAAACACTGTCTTAACATTATAAGTCAGCTATTCTGCTCAGGCCCTTTCTCTCTGATCCTACTCTCGGCTCTAGTGTAGACGGGGTAAGGGCCTGAAACAGAATAGCTGACTTATAATTTTAAGACAGTGTTTTATGCTTTAATCTTTGTTTTAGCAACGCACAATACTGTCTTATGTCTCAAGTCTTACAATGTTGACACTTTGGCTGCGTTCGGGGAGCGCGCTATTAGCGCTATTGCATCATTCTATCTTTATCGCTCATCAAGTGTAGAACAAGGATAGAATAAGCAAATAGCGCTAATAGCGCGCTCTTGTGATAGCTAATAGCCTTGTGTACACGATACTAGAAATCGGTCCGAGTTTCGGTTTAAGCCAATGAAACTGCTGCTTTTCTGTAAGGGCTGCAAGTTGATTGGCTTAAACCGAAACTCGGACCGATTTCTAGTATCGTGTACCACAAGGCTTAAGACTTGAGACAAAGACAGTATTGTACGTTGCTAAAAACAAAGATTTAAAGCATAAACACTGTCTTAAAATTATAAGTCAGCTATTCTGCTCAGGCCCTAAGGGTGCCGTCCCATGCAGGACGGAATTTCGGAAAACGGAATCTCGGAATCATTCTGATTGGTTAGCCCCATGGGGCACAGTACAAGCCCCATGGGGCTAACCAATCAGAATGATTCCGAGATTCCGTTTTCCGAAATTCCGTCCTGCATGGGACGGCACCCTAAAATCTATAGTTTATGTATAGTTTATGTCACGTACACTATAGAAAGGAGGATGAGCCGAGAGTAGGATCATCCTCCAGTCTAGAACGGGCATAATGGCTTCTGCACACAGGACGCGGAAACGCTTGCCGCGCGGCAAGAAGCGACGCGGTAGCCAATAAACTTTTAGTTCTTGCGGAAAAGCGACACGTTCCGTGTCCTGTGGGCAGAAGCCATAAAGATATTCGTAGGTGCTGTCCCATGGACATCGGAATTATCGGAAAACGGAATTGGAAAGGTGGGATGGTGGGGAGCTAACCAATCAGAATGATTCCATTGCGTGTTTTCACTGGTTAGCAGGATTGACCAATAGAAATGAATCCACCCTGCTTTCTATTGGTCAATCCTGCTAACTTTAACCGTCGGTTAGCTAACCGTGGTTGGTGAAATTGCCCCTAAAGGGCCTCGCACACAAAATTGCATAGGCTGCATATGCATAGCATAAGACCGCTAAACCAATGAGCATCTAGCATAAAGTCGCCATATTGATTTACATAAGATGCTCATTGGTCCAGCGGTCTTATGCTTAGAGTCCTATATTAGTAGAAAAACGCAAACTTTACCCCCACTTTGCCGCCGCCGCCATCTTATGATCGTACTCCCTGCTGTCTATTAGTCTATAACTGACCAATCAGAAGGAGGAACAAGTTTGCGTCTCTCTACTAATATAGGACTCTTCTATTATGCTATGCTATGCAGCCTATGCAATTTTGTGTGCGATGGCCTTAAAGCGGGGAGCACACACTTCTGCACAACGCATTAATGCGTAAGCATAAGAAAATTGATTGGTCCATACACATGTTGCATAAGGAAATAGACCAATCAATTTTCTATGCTTACGCATTATGCGTTGTGCAGAAGTGTGTGCTCCCGCTTTAAGGTCTATCCAGACAAACTTGCATAGGTGCATAACCATATGCATAAAGAAATGGATTGGTCTATTTCCTTATGCCCGTATCAGACTACGGATTGGGATTAAGATTGGATTGAAATTTGACCAATCAGAGCAAAGTTACTAAACTTGAGATCAGTTTTTCTCTGTTCTGATTGATTAAATTTCAATCCAATCTCAATCCCAATCCGTAGTCTGATACGGGCTTAACGCGATTGGTCGAAATCCTACTATTACGTTCTTACGGAAAGTGTGTGTGGCCAGCTTAAAACGCACCTTTTCGTTCATAAACGTATTCGTTTTCATAACAAACAATTCAAGAATAGGTACCTAGATGGCGTTTTGTCGGTAGGCGCCCGGTGTAATGTAAAACTTCGTCAGTTCAGTCGTTCATCGCTGTTGCATATCCCTCTCCGTGTCTCCGTGCCGATCCCTATCGTCTGTCACCCTGTGAAGGCGCATATTCGACGCGCCGTTTCGGTATCGAATCTCTTCGAGTGGCGTGCATTCGCGTTTCGCGTAGTAGAGTGCGAATGAGAAAGAAGTCGCCCGTTATTTCCGAGTGTAGTTCACCGTCGGCGATAATCCACGTACGGTGTTTGTACATACATACACTACATACATACATACATACGGCACTGAACGGGTCTGTACTGCGCTGTACGTTTGTAACGTACTCCGGACGGTCCTTTCGACGCGACGACGTATGGATCGTCGCGTCATGATCCAATGAGAGCGGCCGAGTAGTCGGCTGATAAATAGCCTCGTTAAAGTGGAAATGGGCTGGGAACAGAAGCTCTGGCTCATACGCATTCGTGTCGCGAAGTGCTACGGAGAGTGCCGTTTCTCTCGAAGCGGGTCAGTCTGTGCCATACTGCTGCTTTGCCTGCACGCGATTCTTGTTACCGGAACAGAGATGTAAGGATCTGCATGTCTTTGTTCTGATGTCTTTCAACTGCATCTGATCCGATTGAATGAACGCCGTGGAGCTCGAAAAGATCTGGTGAGTAAACAGACGGGATAGCGTAGCGCCACGTAGAGTGTGATAGCAGTGGGCGCAGCAACAACGATAGCCACGGGATCTCGCGCTTCGTTCCGGTATATGTGCATGTATATGGTATGGCTTGTCCTTGTGTTCTCTCATTTTCACGCAGAGTCCGTTATGACATACTGCGTTAACGCGTTCACACTTCTTACTTTCCATTACATTCTCTCTACCTGACTCTACCTCTCTCTGCCTCTCTCTGCCTCTCTGCCTCGTACCACTGGTGTACTATCTTCGCGCGGCGCGCAACTACGAACATATGCATCTATACCCGTCCATCTTACTCCTCTCCTCTCTCTTCATCCTCTCTCTCTCTCTCTCTCTCTCTCTCTCTCTCTCTCTCTCTCTCTCTCTTCTCTCTCTCTCTCTCTCTCTCTCTCTCTCTCTCTCTCTCTCTCTCTCTCTCTCTCTCTCTCTTTTTCTTTTTCTTTTTGTCGTTTGGGTATGAGCTCGATGCAACTCTCCTATCTGACGCAATACTGTCACTCACAGGAAATATGGAGGACTTCGTAAAGTCTGGAAACTTTATTAGTTTTCTCTCGAGAATGAGTAGGAAAACCTGACGTAGATAGTTTGTACTTTCTAGACGCGAAAAGCGCTTGCGTAAAACAGATACCAAAGCGTACATATCTAGTTATCGTTAGCTTAACTTTTTTTCATATATATTTTTCATATATCTTTTACACTTTTATTATACTTGTATTCTTTACTCCATTGCTCTCTGTGACGCAAGCATAGAATTAATTGGGCTTTTTAAAATTATTATTAGGACATATGTTGTATATTGTATGTTGTATATTATTTTATTTTTTGTGAGATAAAAATCAGTTAATCTATAAACAGACTGAAAATATGATTGGGAGAAACAAACGTATATATTGACTGTTTAGTTATATTTGTATTTATTTGAGATATCTGATTTATTTCTGTGCCCATTGTTATTCTTAGCTTTATTCTTTTTTTTATATGTATATCTTTTACATCTTGGTTATACTTGTGTTCTTTGCTCTATCGCGCTCTATGATGTAAACATACAGGGCTGCGTTCGAAAACGTCACCCGAGTGCACACGAGATACTCCCTTCTCTTTCTATCTCAGCGAGTTAGAAGTACCTACTAGAATTATTAAAAAATTTTAATTTTAACTTATATTTTGCCGAATTACGACCAAAAAAAGTTTTTTTTGAACACTTTTGCACAAAACGCCGCCATTTTGTTAATTTACAATATAACATTATAATTCTAGTACAGACGATAGCCATTACGTATGCCGAATATGCTGTAACAAAATTCAGCCGATTCACCAAGCGTTTTTTCCGAAATAATCCCGCCCGGAGAAAAAAATGCGTTTCGAGAAAAACGCGAGAAAAAATAAATATATATTTTATGCAACAAAAAAAAAACTTGTTTCTATTCTCTAAGAGTATACCTTTCACTGAAAAAAAAAGTTTGTATCAATGCATGCAATACTTTTAAATGAAAATTCATTAAAACTAGCTCATTTTTTCGGGCGTTACACTATAATAGCCCCTTTAAAAGCGAGAAATCATAGAATTTCATTTTTCCGATAGTTCAACAGAATGTTATCTGTACGAAAACCTATACTGGCTTATTTTCTGAAAAATATAATTTTAAAATTCGCAAGACATATCAACAACAGTAGGAAAGGTAATCAAGGACAATTTTATGCTTAGTGAAGAATGTAATATGAAAGCATAGGGGGGACCGGGCAAACTTGACACTAGGCTTTTTGCCAATTTAATTATCGTAGAACTTGCTTTCCTACTGTAAAATGCGTCTTTATGTGCCAGTATTATCAACGGAATTTGGTGACATTCTGAGTTGTGATGTGATTTTAGCGCAACCTAAGCGTTTTTGATGGTAAAAAGTAATTTTTCTAATCTCTCGAAAATTTCTACCCTTTAATCGAACTTTACTCTTGCGAATCTACCGGTAAGTGATTTTGATGGGAAATTCGATGCTCTATACGAATCCGATAATAGTTTTTGCCATATTTTCAAAATTTTTATATTTTTGGAGTGACCAAAGTGAAAAACGACGTTCGGGGCAAAGTCGACACCACGCCGTTTTATCGGCTCCCAATAACAAACAATGCTTGTCATGCAGCTATATGGCCCATGACAAATACACGGAGAGAATTTTCTCTTAAAATTTTACCCTGAAATCATGGTAGTTGTGGGACATGTTTCACAAAGAATTTATGCGAGCTATTCTGATTAATATCCACCATAATAAAAAATATTAATATCTATTACATTAAATATAAAATATGTTTGATTAATTTTATTAAAATATATCTAGAAATTTCAATAATTTTTCAAAATTTACCAATCTGCTTGGTAATTTTCATCACATTGTTTGTAAAAGTCTTTTGTATATTTTAAAAATCCTTGGTTTGCCAAGTTGTCCCAAGTTTGTAGTGAATTTAAGGGGATCCTGCAGCCTTATGATTTACCGACATTATCGTTTTTAGAGGATCTTTTAATTGGCTTTATAGAATTGCAAAAATCTTTTACAGAATTAAAGTCCGCACAAAATCTAAGGTAACAACGCGATTTTATATCAAAACACCAAAAAATTAAAAATATACTTATTTGGGCACATACAGCTGCCACCTGACGCCAATATTTGCTTAAAACAAAAATTCTGCAGTTTTATACATACATAATGTTTATCATCCTCCCCTTGGGAAAACATGTAGGAATAATATCGTGCAAGTAGAAGTAAGATTCAATGCATACAAAAAAGATCCATCGAACTTTTATTTTAGTAAGCAAATACGGATGCAGGATGACAAGAAGAGCAGCAACAGTAGTTGCCGGATCTTGCGAGAGATTGCGAGCAATCGAACAAGGACAGATGTCAATTTCGTTAGACAAAGACATATATAGGGAAAACAAATTAGAAAGGTTGACATTATCGACATCGAGGAAGTTCGCCTGTCACTGCAGGATCCCCTTAAGGTGATGCTGGAGTCGTCTGTTTTACCGGCATTTTTTGCCGTCACGTAGCGTCGTATTAATTTGACAGAATTAAAATTTCTTTTCCAGAATTGCATACATACATCAATGATTCAGGGAAACTTCGATTTACATAGAAAACGAGAAAAAATTACGGAAGTACAGATTTCCTATCTACTTTTATCCTAATATGGCGTCTCGAGTTGCGGCGAGCTGTCAGCTCATCACAAGATGTGTTTTATATAAGAGATATACCATTGATACGAACGCGAAAACAAGCTTCCCTGAATTGCACAACAAGAAAACATCGATAAACCCCCCAAATCAAGATTTGAAGCGTAATATAAAGTATGATGTCGGTGTGGCATCTCGGTGTGCATCGTGCGTATGTGTGTGCGTGCAATGTAGCGTGCATCCTTGTCTATATCTTTGTCTATACACGGACAGATATAGTCGATAACATAGAAAATGGTAATTTTGTTGTTATACAGACCGCTCCAGCATCACCTTAAGGGTAAATATAACAAAAATCTCTCTCGTGTATGTGCGCACGTCTAATCTGCGAATTACTTGCATAAATTGTTTTTCAGACATGAGTTTAGATGAATAATTGAATGTTCAACAATTTTTGTTCTCATTATTTCCATAATTGTTTTACTTAATTCTGAATTTTTGTACTTTCTAAATACACGATGAACCAATGTATGTTTAGTTCAGGACACTAAAAAATAAGTTCCAGATCAAATTGTGTCGATCAGGCTCGAAGTGTCGAGTTTGCCCCGGCATTTTTCAATTTGAAAAGAGTGACCGCAAAAACAGGCAAAAATAGCCTCTTTTTTTACCCTTGAATTTAGACTTCTACTTGGTACTAAGTGATAGTCTATAATGAGTCATGAATCCTCAGAAAGTTTCAGATTGAGCCGGCTTTTTATTTTCAAGATATGGAGGGTCAAAGTTGTTGATTTCACCAACTTGCGTATTCGCTGTTTTAAAACGTTGAAATGGAAACTTACATAATAATAGGTTCAAAAAACGTATTCGTTTGCTGTTATGTGATTATTTACAGGTATACGCGAATATACGTTGGTATAAATGTGAAAAAGATGTACGGTTACATATTAATTTGTGCACTCATTCGGAACCCACTTTGTCGGAACATTTTTTTTTTTCAATTTTTTTGCAGGATCATTTCATTTTTCTGCATATCACTTCATAGCACCCCGAAAGTGAGAGGCGAGGGGACTCACTCTAATCACATTTATACTAACATATATTCGCGTATACCTGTAAATAATCACATAACAGCGAACGAATACGTTTTTTGAACCTATTATTATGTAAGTTTCCATTTCAACGTTTTAAAACAGCGAATACGCAAGTTGGTGAAATCAACAACTTTGACCCTCCATATCTTGAAAATAAAAAGCCGGCTCAATCTGAAACTTTCTGAGGATTCATGACTCATTATAGACTATCATTTAGTACCAAGTAGAAGTCTACATTCAAGGGTGAAAAAAGAGGCTATTTTTGCGGTCACTCTTTGTCTTTGCGTCACTTTTCCTTTCCTGGGGGCAAAACTAAGCGACGTACAGCAAAACTTCCTTAAGCAATTTTGTACCTGATGGAACATTCTTTAAATGTGTACCATTAAATTTGCTTGAAAATTTTTATTAATTGTTGAAAATTGCCTTTGAAAAAATCGTGTCGAGTTTGGCCCGGTCTCCCCTATAGTCTAGATACGGTGTCAGAAAATTACATTTTATTTATTCAATTTTTTTGTTAACAACTTTTTAACAAACTAACCGACGGCTAAAACCTTCTGAAGGTCACTCAGAAAGGTGATCTTGACAATATGTGTCAAGGTCAAGGTCATCGAAGGGAGGCCCGTATCTCTGCATAATTACCCTTTTTTTTTACAATGACCTATAGTATTGTCTTCCAAAATATTTCCCTCTATTTCTGACTCACCCTGTATACATATGCTATGATACATATATACTGGAACTATTTTATTGATATTTTAAATATTTTTTGCCACAAAGTAATCAATGTTTAGAGATCAGATATCAACTTCTATTTACTCCTATATTACCCTGTTTCTTTGTTTGAACCTTATATGATTTATGTAATTATTACATATGAAGAAAACTTATATTTGCACATCAGTATTGTTTTGCCGTTATTATATTGTAGATAAAATCAGTGGTTTTGTTGGAAAAACATAAATTGTAAGCTAATAACATTAAAAAGAACATTAAAGAGCATAGAACTTTACTTCAAAAGAAAAAAATGATTTCTTTTATAAATGGCGGTCATGTGTTCCAGGTTAAAATTAAATATACTTATGATACAAATTAATATAAATACTGATTAAAATTAAAAAGGTTTAATTTATATGCAATACAATATATAAAAAGAATAGGTATTTCTATAGATCTTTGATTACTTTCCAATTAATTTATTAAAGTTACTTGTTAAACTTACGTTATAAGTTCTGACGTGGAATTGTTAATTAATTGATATAGAATGTTAATTGTAACGTACATTGTGTTAATATCATTGTTGTTGCAGGGAGACGATCCACCATCCCTATCGGTGGGTACAGAAGTTAGCGCTAAATACAAGGGTGCCTTCTGCGAAGCAAAAATCCGTAAGGTGGTACGATCAGTGAAATGTCGTGTAACTTATAAACCACAAGGTTGGGAACTGCTACGGTTGCCGATGATCAAATAAGAGGGACTTTAAGAGTAGGCGCCTCCGTCGAAGTTAAACATGTAGATCGGAAAGAACTTGTGGAAGCTACGATTACAAAAATCCAAGACTGCAGTCAATACACTGTGGTTTTCGACGATGGGATATTACAACGTTGAGAAGAACCGCGCTTTGTCTGAAAAGTGGACGGCACTTTGCAGAAAGTGAAACGTTGGATCAACTTCCGTTGACTCATCCAGAGCATTTGGGAACCCTGTAATTGGAGGTAGAAGGGGTAGACGATCAAGGCAAGCACAGTAAGTGCTGTGGAGAAATCCGTTTTTAAAAGTTCGAATAATTGTCTAATGTTAGCTATAAAATTCTTATGCAACAGGGATGAAAGCAGTGAAGATGAGGACAGTCCACCACGAGGCGCTCGTGACTCGGCTTCCAGCGGAGGTGCGAAAGAAGGGATGGAAACTGAACCAGAAATTGGTAGAGTGGTTTGTGTAGAACTCGGTGATAAAAAGAAGAAGGACAATTGGTTTCCAGGATTAGTGGTTGCACCTACTGCTCAAGATACAGTAAGAATACGAGTGAGAGATGATTATTTAGTGCGCTCGTTTAAAGATGCGAGATAGTAAGTGAGAAATCTTTATACGAATATTGATTGCTATTACATTATCATGTCCACATACATTGTGCGCGCCTTGTCTTTGTATTGTGTGTAAATATTTATATTTTTTTTCTAGTTATACAGTACCCAAGAAGGAAGCTACAGAATTCACGAAAGAATTAGTTAATAAAATGAAAACAGTACTCTGAAGGTCGCAGCAGTAGAGAAAGCGCTTTATTTTTAGAGAAAAATGAATTGCACCCCATTGGGACAGGGATTCCCTCTTTGGACATTCTGTTTCTAGTGGGAATAGCGATTATGATGGAGAACTCGACTCAGATGTAAGATTTTTTTTAAAAATCTATTTGCGCTTTTTTCCCTTTTCTTTTACATTTTACGATGGCTATGGACGTAACGTGGAATGGAATATGGTTTTTCTAGAGTTCGGACGACGAACCGCGTGAAGAAAAAGATCATTTTGTGGCTCAATTGTATAAATTTATGGATGATCGCGGCACACCTATAAATGTTTGCCGATGATTGGAACTGAGGATATAGACTTGTACCGGCTTTTCCGAGCGGTCTACAAATTGGGTGGTTACAATCGTGTTACGAATCAGAATCAATGGAAAGCCGTAACACGACGACTGGTTTACGATGCAAAATTCGGCGTCATTATACAATCTTGTGAAGCAGGCTTATAAGAAGGTCTTACACTCTTTTGAAGATTTTTATAGAAAATTAGGCTGTACTATGGTAAATCATCCGCGACGGTAGCATGCGCAAACAACGCCCTGGAAGAAGTCTGATCCGCGACAAAGACAGAATACTCCTATACCCCGCCAGCCCAGCGCAAGTGAAAAGTGACAA
>NW_027249803.1:0-73654 GCF_030848795.1 Temnothorax nylanderi
TTATGTATATACCGTTGAATTTTTCTTAATATGTTATTATTAAAGAGCAATAGTGTTGCAAATGTTTTGTGTAATGATATAGAAAAAAAGCTAAATGGCGCGCGCGTAGCGCGCGCTTGTAATGTTCTAGTGTAAAACAAATATTAAATAAACGTTAAATAAACGTTTAATAAATATTTTTTCTAAATTATTACTTCAAATAAATAATTAATGTGAAATAAATATTTAATAAACATTAAATAAATATTATTTTTACAATGAATTGTACAAATGTATAATTAATTAAAATAAATATTAAAAACACATTTAAAAAACATTGTCTGCTGATTGGGTATTAGTATGTTAATACTCAAGAATATTGGCAGAATGGTCAGTACTGTGCCTATTAGTTCTTACAGTACTGGCAGTACTATCATGATAGTACTCCGAATATTAATCTGATAAAGTACTGACCACTTCAATACTTGAGGTACTAATGAGTATATTGCTTGTAGTACTGCCAGTACTGTAAGCACTGACAGACACAGTACTGACCATTCTGCAGTATTCATGAGTATTAACATACTAATACTCTCAATACCACGAGTACTGATCACTCAGTACTGAGTACTGATTGCTAGTACTACTTTTTCGTAAGGGAAGTAGTTCGCGGAAAACGTTGCAAGAAAACGTTGCAAGAAAAAAAACTACGCAACCGATTTAAAAAAAATCGATATCGAAAAATTCTACCCCTGTTTCATATATAATTCTTTAAAATTCGGTCTATTAACAAATGAGTAGTTCGCGGAAAACGTTGCAAGAAAACGTTGCAGAAATACGTCAAAAAACTTACGCAACCAGTTTAAAAAAAACGGTATCGAAAAATTAACAACACCACCGCCATTCTCGGAAAATTCTACCCCTGTTTCATATATAATTTTTTAAAATTCGGTCTATTAACAAATAAATAGTTCGCGGGAAAACGTTGCAAGAATAACCCCACCACCCGCCATTCCCGGATATTCTACCCCTGTTTCATATATAATTCTTTAAAATTCGGTCTATTAACAAATAAGTAGTTCGCGGAAAACGTTGCAAGAAAACGTTGCAAGAAAACGTTGCAAGAAAACGTGCAAGAAAACGTTGCAGTCGTGCACACCGAAGTTACCCCCCCCCCCTCTCCGGGAAAGACGTAGTTCTACGTCAAAAAATCAGCTTGACATACGTAACGCATTGTTGGATAATCATTTTGAAGTGTAAGAAACTACATGCCTTCCAAAGAATCGAACACGTTATGATTCCAAAGATACTCCACGCAATTCGAGTTGCCGTTTGTAACAAGCCCAATGGAGCACCGTGCAACCTTGAGCGTCCCTTCAAAGTCGCCCGCAGTCGGATCGGCTTTAACGAGGGCGGCTAAAGCATACAATCTACAAACAGACTCGCGATGTAGAACAGCTCTATACTAGGGCAAAAAATTCTGTACGCAACGTAACTTCTTACCTGCCACAACAGCTGCTAAATGTAACGGCTTTTACCGTTTACATCTTGCACTGCCACTTGGGCACCATGCTTTAACAACAGTTTCACCAACTGATTATCACGCTCGTTGATCACCGCGCGAAACGGGTTTTTTTGTAGGTTTATCTTCGGGGGTGAGGAGAAGTCAAGTGTCTTAGGTCAAAAACCTAGTGACAAGTTAGATCAGGTTATGTAAAGTGACTGCCCTCCATTCTGGCGGTGAAATAAAAAGCTAAACAGCGTTTCAGCTACAAGTCAACATTGTGTAACACTGTGTCGCACTGTATGACTGTGTTCCGTTGCTGGAAAGCACCCATGGTATCTGCATTCTGCCCATGGCTTCTGAATTTTCAATCTACATGAACTATGCTTATGTATTTTTATGTAGATTGAAAATTCAGAAGCCATGGCAGATTGCAGATACCATAGCGCATGCGCATATGGCTTCTGCATTCTGCTCATGGCTCCTGCAATTTTATGTGCTTCCACCTTAATTCTTCTTTTCTGTTTCAGGTTCCTGCCTCGGATGGATCATCCGCTGCTGGATCAGCTTTCCGGATCATCGCCTTACCGCATACCGGATCAACGCTGGACAACGATGGATCATCGCGGATGGACGAGGTAAGTAGAAGGTAAGTATGTTAAATTATTTCGAGACTCTTGTGGGCCGCTCTTGGTCGGTGTGTCTCCAAGGAAGGAACGCACGCTCAAGCCCCGTCACCGCGACAAGGTGGCGGCCACATCGACGGGGGGAAAAGGGGAATGGGAAAGAAAGGGAATATGGAATAGTGTGAAGGAAAAAAGAGGAAGGGGGCCAATGAGATTTACGACATTTATGCGAGAGCCTTTTTATTTTACAAATAAACGGAGTTTTATACAATGGTATGTACGATACGCGTGGTGTTTACCGCAGTCTGAATAAAATAGGAGATGATTAAGTACGCGCTGCGCGCGCTGAATGAAACAAACGAAACAAAATAGAGAAGGTAACGTCGTTTTCTCTCGCTCCCCGTCGTCGGTAGGGGCGGGCCTGGAGTGTATCATGAGTCTACGTGTGGTGCTGTGAAAGAAAAATGATTAACACGCTACACCTCACGCACACACGCGTACGCACAACACATGCGCACGCACACACGCGCGCGCGCGCGCACCACACACACGCACACGCACACAGCATACGCACGCACCACGCACGCACACGCACACGCACACATAACCACATACGCACGCACGCACGCACACCACACACACACACGCACGCGCGCGCGTCGTTTGAGTCTACTTACCGAGCGCCCTTCGTCTTTCGCGTACGCGAGAGGACCTCTATTTCTCGCCTGGGCGATAAGTCCATCTTGATCGCTTGTGTGAAAAAAATTGAAAAAGTAATTAACAATCGCGCGGTACACATCGACGATAAATGTAGTAATATCCTTGCGTATATACATACCTGGAAGATTCAACGGGCAGACGACGCTGCCAATGCTGCTGTTGCTGCCACTGCTGCGGGTCGCAGCAGGAACACCTGTTTCGAACGGTGTCGCTGTCGCTGCTGCTGCCGCTGTAGTTCTTCCTGCCGCACATGCCGCATCTGTTGTCCCTGCCCCGCCGTAGCCGCCGCCGCCGCCGCCGCCGCGGCGCGCTTCTGGCGCTGCCGTTGCTGAAGCGGCTGCTGCCGCTCATCACGACTGTAGTTGTGCACGTACTACGGCCTTCGCTGCTGCGACTGCTCCTGCCGCTGTTTTCCGGTGGCTGCGCCCCATCTGTAAGAATTACGTAAAGAAGATATTAGCATAGCTTATAGAATTTGCGGTAAATCTGAAGAATTTGGGCCTCCTCACCGATTTCGTAGAACTTAGACTTAATCGACGCGTTTTTGCGTGAAACGAAAGAATCTGGCAGAAAAAAAGTGTCGCTCTGGCCCCGCGAAGCGAGATATTAAACGTAAAAGTTGACAGGAATCAGGTTATGATTCCAACGAACCGAGAACTCCCAACAACGGTAGAATCGGCAAGATTCCACCGCGTTTCGCCGCCGGAAGTATCCGTTTTTTCGAATTTGCTTTCTTCTTTTCATCTTCGTCTTCATCTTCGTCTTCATTTTCAACCCATTCCGAGCTTCCGCTTAGCCTTCATGGGCCCAGACGGCTGTAGCGCAGCTCTCTCGCCGAGAGAGCGCTAGGACGTGTCGTCGCGAAAGACAAGACTCTCTGCGGTGTCAGCTGGAAGAACTGAAACGTCACAATCGCGCATGGAAGGTCACGGACTTTATCTCGCTCCGTACAAACGCGGGCATGGAGTCTCGAGTAAAAAAAAAGTCAAGAAAACGTTAAAAATTCCGAAAGGTGTAACTACCACGTACAACTGCAACAACTTGCAAAGCGTATGCACATTCCATATTTTAGAGGTATTTTTATGCCTACTACCTTACCGATGGATGGAGTGCGTCGAAACAAGAGTGCATCGTGAATTTGGATAACCTGAGGCCGGGTACTCACTGGGGTAGCATACGCGAAGAGGGGTGATCGAGCCATATATTTCGACCGTTATGGTAATCTTCGACCGCCGAGAGAATTGGTGCTGTAGCTAAAGAACAACGTGACGCAAATCGAGTAAATCGCGCACCTTATCAACGATACGATCAAGCAATTGTGGACAACTGGTGTCTGCGCTTCTACAGACTGTTGACGATTAATTTAAGACTGGCGTTGCATTGTTTGACTCAGTATTCATTCAAACATGTTACTGACATTTACGCTCACCGGCAAGAGTAGCATCCTCGCGGTAAGCTACTTTCCCACCGTGGATTTGAGCGATGGCGATTACGAGCTCGGTCTGACAGATTTCGAAACCTATTACCGATACCGAACGTAAATTCTTCGAACAATAAATTCTACTTTGACGACAAGGAGATTACCGTTCCCGAAGGATCGTACGAATTGCATGACATAGACACGTATTTGAAACAATCAATTTTACAATTGGACCAATCCAATAATAATAATATATTGCGAGAAAGAAACATGTTGGCGAAGATGAAGAATATCCGTGATCATTCGAGCCAACAACAACATGAAGAGTGAGATCAAATGTGCTTATCGGATAAATTTCACCAAACCGAACAACATTGGATCGTTGCTGGGATTTTCAGTGAATCGCGTGCTGGAGCCGCGACAATGTACGAATCGGACGTGCCGATAAATATCATCAGTGTAAAACATCATTCGCATAGAGTGTAACGTGACGCGGGTGCATACAGCAACGACAAGTACGTGCACACGATACACGAGTTTTCGCCGAATGTGCCACCAGGATATAAGATATCGGAAAACGCCGGCGCAGATCATTTACCTTCCGATCATCGTACGGAGCATTACTGATCTAACGATTCGCGTCGTGGATCAGGACGGTCGATTGATTGATTTTCGCGGAGAAGAGATCACCGTTAGACTGCATGTGCGAAGACGACGACTGTGGTAAACCGTGAGATGCTCGTACTGAACGAAGTGGAGAAGGTGCGACAGACGAGTAACAAAATTAGAGAGACAATCCGATCGCCAAAGAAAACTCACTGCGTCGAACGTTGAATTTTTGAAATCATTGGGTTTCGTCGTACGAAATGGCTAATATCTTAAACATTGGAGGTGAACCGATCTTTGACGATAGCGTCGTCAAGATTGAGACTCACACGTACAATCCGTATGCCAATACGACGTTTGGACACAACGATGAGATAAGAATACTCATACAACAGCAAGATTTATACACGTTGCCGTGTGAAAGCTTTCTCTACGTCGAAGGACGATTGGTAATAAAGAGAAGGAATGACGAGGACGAGTCTCAGGCAACGCTTGTAAATAATGTGCAGCGTCATGTTCGACGAGATTCGATACGAGCTCAACGGTGTGGAGATGATCGCAACAGAAACGTTGGAATAACAAGTACCATCAAGAACTACGTATCGTTATCGTATCATGATTCTCAACTCATGCGGAATGCCGGATGGGACGTTTTATCGAGCATATCGGAAGGATACTTCAACTTTTGCGTACCGCTCAAGATGTTGCTGGGGCTTTTGTGAAGATTACAAACGCGTCGTTGTTAATGCTCGTCACGAATTAATTTTTGATACGTGCGCGTAGCGACAACAATTGCATTGTAGGAGATCCGGCGAGGGAGCCGGAAATCGAACTGTTTAAAGTACAGTGGCGATGCCTCACGTTACGTTAAACGAGGTTAATAAACTATCCTTGTTACGGGCCTTGGGGAGCGGGCGATATCTTAGTGTCAGTTTTCGTTCGTGGGATCTGTACGAGTATCCCCTCTTGCAGAGCACGACCAAGCATTCGTGGGCTGTCAAGACTGCGACTCAGCTAGAGAAGCCGCGATACTTATTTTTGCGCTGCAGACCGGCCGCAAGAATATGTGTAATGTATTCACATTAACACGGGTACCGGTGCGTGTACTGTATCAGCGATCCCCGAAAAGGTATCACCTCAGTGAGTAGGAACGAGCGGGGATAGAGCTAGTTACCCGGTGACCGTCAAGGGATCACACATTATACTCTGTTATCTCCCCGATTATTACCAATACATATCTTATTGTCGATTGTTACAACTGAGTGTTTTATTTAACCACCTCAGGACACCACAAATTTGGCGACGAGGTATTTTCGAACGCGTGGTGCAATTATTCAAGACAATAACGATAAATAGTTTTCGTGCAAATTTCGTGGAACAGTGAGCGGTGGCACGCCGTATTCGAAGTCCACAGCAGTCGGAGAGCACGGTAAACGGAGAGTGTACAACGCTATTGAAGCGACTTGACGGTCACTTAAGAATAATATTCGCGCAGTATACGGAAATAAATTTACGCAAATGGTAAATTGTGCGCTGTAAACGATATTACAAATATTCAAAAATTTTCACGTGCATCGTGTGTGTATTCGGAAAAGGAACATTAGACAATAAAACGAACAAATAACGTGAAAAGAGACAATTAACGGTGAAAATGCGTTGCAATAAAATTTATATTTTTCTAATTGACTGCATACGGAAATAAAACTTTGTCAATTAGGGTATACAAAAATGAACTATGGTGTCATTGTGTTAAATGTCGGTTCCTAGAAACAGTAAAAGTGCCATCGATTATTCAAAACATCGTGGATTCAACGCTTACGAAACCTCAATTAATTGAAACTCTAGAGCAGTTAGAGTTAGCATACGAGGAGAATTTTGGTATCGATGAGCTTCGTAAATTCTGCGAACTCACGTAAGCAAGGTGAACAAAAGGCAGGGACAACGACAAGGCGAAGATAAGGAACCGCAAAGCGGTGAAAACGAAAACAAGAAGCCAAGGGTAACTCACACAATGGCAGGAGAGAGCAACAGCACGAAACTGGAATTCCAGTTAGGAAAAGACGACTGGGAAACATACAGAGAGGCTCGAATTATATTTCGTAGCCAACGACGTGAAAGCTGAGAAACAAGCGGCAGTGTTGTTAACGAAAATAAGTTCCGATACTTATAAACTAGTTCGTGATCTGTGCGCGCCGGATAAGCCGAATACAAAATCTTTGGCCGAGTTAGTAAAATTAGTGAGTGATCACTTAAATCCGAAACCGTCAGAAACGATGGAACGATGCAAGTTTTATCAAGCGCACCAAAGCGCAACGGAATCAGTAGCGGAGTTTGCGGCGAGATTAAAAAAGCTTATCGTTAAACTGCAAGTTCGGTGATGCTAAAGTAGCTTTACGGGATCAGTTAGTGTGCGGACTGAAAGATCACGCAACAAAAAAAGCACTGTTTCGTGAAGATAAATTGACGTACGATTCAGCATACAAAATAGCTGCTGCGATGGAAGAAGCAGAAAAGAACGCGTCGACAACAGATAAAATTAGTACCGGTACAACAAGCAGCGCCGCGAGTGTAAACGTAGTTCAATCGAATTCGCGGGCGAGTGAGAAAAAGAGACAGTATCATCCCAGTTCGGGAGGTAGAGGTGCTTATCGCGGAGTCCGAGGACGAGGACAGCGATACAACAACAGACCCCCGGCTAACAGTGGCAGCCGGGCTCCGCACAATAACACACAAGTTCAGAGCGCGAGGCGTTCATCATGTTATTGCTGTGGGAAGGCAAACCATTGGGCACGTGATTGCTATCATCGACACAGCACGTGTAATTCTTGTAAGCAGAAGGGGCACCTGGCAACTATGTGCCGATCTCAGAGGGCAGCGGTTCAACATCTAGAACGAGAGTCGACGAGCGAGGAGCAGCGGCGGGAGGAGGCGGTATACGACTTCCTCTTGGTAGATGACAACATAGGCGAGTCAACGAGCGGTACCGGTAAAGCAGAAAGCGACAATGTAAAAGCCGATCCTATGTATTTAAACGTAACGATTAATGGGAAAAAGATAGATATGGAAATTGATTCGGGTTCGTACGTTGCGATCATTTCGAAAAGTGATAAAAATAAATATTTCCCCGAAAATAAAATCACGCGCGAGGCGCCTGCGTTGAATGCATATGGCAAAGTCCCATTAGAAAGTGAGGGAGTATTAGAGAATTTGAAAGTAAAATTAGGGAATCGGGAAGCAACGTTAAAAATGAGGGTAATGACAAGTGATGGTCCAATTTTGATCGGTAGACAATGGCTAAAAGTTTTTGGGTTGTGGCCATTGCCATTGAACTTGTTGAGCAGCGCGAATGATTGTAATAAAGTAGATGTAAATAACGCGACGAAACAATTTCCAGAGAAATACCCGAAATTGTTTGGTCCCGGCCCCGGGTTGTATAATAGAGGAAAGCTTAAATTAGTGTTGAAAAAAGATGCACAGCCTATAGCGTTAAAAGCGAGACATTTGCCATTTGCATTAACAAGCAAAGTTGAGGAAGAAATTAATCGTCTTGTTAAATTGGGACATCTCGAAAAAATCGATGTGAGCGAATGGGCAACGCCAATTGTGCCGGTAATAAAATCGGATGGTTCCGTTAGAATCTGCGGTAATTTTAAATTAACGTTAAATCCGAATTTAGTTCGAAATCGACATCCGATACCGTTGATTGATGAAATTTTTATAGCATTGAGGAATGGCAAGAGGTTTTCGCAGATTGATTTAGAGCATGCGTATATGCAAATTCCGGTAGAAGAAGGTAGCCGAGATTATTTAACGATAATAACGCACAAAGGGTTGTACAGATATACTAAAATGACAGAGGGCATTGCATCGGGACCGGGAGATTTTCAACAGAAAATCGAGCAATGTTTAGCTGGAATTGACGGAGTAATCCCTTATCTTGATAATATCTATTGCACGGGCAAAACTGATGAAGAGCATTTAGAACGTTGTACGCAGTATGTAAGAGACTCGAGGAATACGGTTTCAAAGTAAATATAAGCAAATGCGATTTTTTTAAAGAAAGATTAGATATGTTGGGGTTTGTTATTAATAAAGACGGGTTGCACAAGTCGAGAACTAAAGTAAATGCAATGATTGAAGCTCCGACGCCGGTCGATAAAAAACAGTTAGAGTCATTTTTGGGACTTGTAACGTATTATGCGAGATTTTTACCTGAGAGAGCGACTAAACTAAAATCACTTTATGAGTGTGCGAAAGGAGATAAGTTTGAGTGGACAAAAGAGTGCGAGGAAGCGTTCGAATGGGTGAAAAGAGAATTAGTATCACCGTGTGTATTAGCTCACTTCGATCCAAACGAAGAAATTATATTATCGTGTGATGCATCGTCGTATGGGTTATCAGCGATATTGTCGCATCGATATAAAGACGGTACAGAGAAACCGATCGCATATGCGTCGAAAGTAGTTCCCGAGAAAGAGTTAAATCGTGCCATCATTGACAAGGAAGCGAGTGCAATTGTCTTCGGATTTAAAAAGTATTATAATTATATTTTTGGTAAAGAGATAACGCTGAGAACAGACCATAAGCCCTTAGTTTTTATTTTTGGTCCAAAACAAGAGATTCCGTTAACGACAGCAAGTAGATTGCAAAGATGGGCGTATTTTCTGTCGAGATTCATATATAAAATTGAATATGTTAGATCAGAACATAATGGTAATTGTGATGCACTCTCGCGACTTCCTGTCAAAGACAGCACACCAATTTTCGATAACGAGTATATATCGATAAATTACGCCGAAGAGTCGTTGGAAACATTAAACGCGGTGGAGATCGCAGTAGAAACAAAGCGCGATAAAATGCTTAGTAAGATAGTACGGTATGTGAAGGGTATATGGCCAAACGCGAACGAGATGAATGAGTATGAGAAAATATTCTATGCGAAACGTGACGAGCTAGTGGTAGAAAAGGAGTGTCTCATGTGGGGATACAGAGTAGTAGCTCCAGAATCAGTGCAAAAATGTGTGCTAACTGAATTGCACGCATCCCACTTCGGCATAGTAAAGATGAAAATGCTGGCGAGATCGTACGTATGGTGGCCGAACATCGATAAAGACATTGAGAACATTGCGGCATCATGTAAAGTGTGCGTGCAAGAGCGTAAGAAACCGGCGAGTGTTCCGTTAACGCCGTGGCCATTCCCTGATAGATGTTGGAGTAGGATTCATACAGATTTCTTAGGTCCGTTTCACGGTCATATGTTTATGTTGATTATCGATGCTTACTCGAAGTGGCCTGAAATTATTGATATGCAAAAGTGCACTCAGGCCCCGAGAGTAATTGAAGAATTTAAGAAAGTTTTAGTTCGTTTCGGTCTTCCGAGACATTTAGTGAGTGATAACGGTACGCAGTACACGAGTATCGAATTTCAAGAGTTTTGTAAAATCAACGGTATAAAACATAGCTTCACTGCACCGCATCATCCTGCGACCAACGGCGCAGCCGAGAATTTCGTTGAAACATTCAAAGACAAAGTAGATAAAATTGTCAAAAGTGGCAAATCGCTTGATTATGCAATTAATCTCTTCTTGTTCGATTATAGAGCTACCGAGCATTGTACAACGGGAAGAACGCCTGCATACATGATGTATAAGCGAGAGTTGAGGACGAGATTCGATTTATTAAAGCCGAGCGTGAGCGATGATGTACGAGCGAAGCAGCTGGCACAGGTAGCGAATAGAAAAGGCAATCGAAATGTCGATTTCCAAATTGGCGAGAGTGTGATGGTCGATGATTTCAGTGTACGTAGTAATAAGCGTGTCGAAGGTCAAATTATAAAGAAATTATCTCCAGTAACGTTCGAAGTTAAAGTAGAAACTGGCAAAGTTTGGAAACGACACGTCGATCAGATCGTCCGATTCATTCCGCCAAATGATAATAAAACTAACGTTAAAGTTGCACCTGTGAGCGAACCAGAGAAAGTATTGCGCCGTTCCAATCGATTAAGAAATCGTTATAGTAGCGAGAAATAAAAAGGGAGGAATTGTAATGTATTCACATTAACACGGTACCGGTGCGTGTACTGTGATCAGCGATCCCCGAAAAGGTATCACCTCAGTGAGTAGGAACGAGCGGGGATAGAGCTAGTTACCCGGTGACCGTCAAGGGATACACACATTATACTCTGTTATCTCCCCGATTATTACCAATACATATCTTATTGTCGATTGTTACAACTGAGTGTTTTATTTAACCACCTCAGGACACCACAAATATCATGTCTCAAAATGTTAGCGTATTCGACGACTGTAATTTGACCAATGTCAAGCTTTATCTAAACTCCGAATTTTATCCGTACGATGACTTGAACCTAGATTTTACTAAAAATCGATACGGCCTTCTTTTTGATATGTACGCGCGTTTTCGTAAAACTTATTACGGATACGATTCCAGTGATACGCTTTGCAGCGTGTATACATTCCTGATGGAAGGATCTTTTGTTGTCATCGATTGCTCGCAACAAAACGAGTCTGTCAAGAGCGCCACCGTGGATGTGCGAATAGAATTTGACTGTAAAGAAAATGTAACCGCCTGCACGATCGCGTGATAGAATACTGCCCGTTGTCTAATGTAGTGCGCAAACTCATGTAAATCGCCATGTTGACAAATATTCCAATATAAGAGCGACATATGTAGCGCGATACGGTACAGTACGGATCGTTCCTTCGTTGCATCATGATCGTGCCAACGTTTTTCGATCTGCAAGGATTCATCGTCGGGATGAAATTTGTCGTAAAGGAGGCAGCGGTGCTGAGAAACGGGACCGTTCTGGAGCATTACATCTTTACGTGCCCCATGCCGTGGAGTCTTCTCACAAAATCTGACAAGTCATGTGCTTCCTGGTTGATTGCAAATCACCATGGATTACCATGGGATGAGGGAAACGTGCCTTACGGTATGGTAAAACGTCTAATTACGTCAGCCGTGCTTGGTACAGAAGAGGATGACGAGATACCGACTCTCGTGTACGTCAAGGGATGCCAGAAACAGGAATGGCTGGTAGATCTACTTGAGAATTATGCGAGAGAAAAGCTGATCATCGAGACTTTGGATGCGGATTACGAAGATGTCAAATCTTTAAATAATCTAGATGTTACTAACACTATGCGATGCGGAAAACATGTTAAGAATTGCGCATTACAAAATGTATTAAAATTATTTAACTGATGGTCGCGACGCCAGAAGAATTGGGATCTTTTAAAAAAATAAATTATATAATTTTACAATGCTTTATTTTCTTTTCCCCATTCCCATTAGTTGTTAGTGGATTTTTTCTCCTAATTTCCCCCACCACATCATAATTTTGAAGGTAGGGTGTTGTCGCGTATACTTGGTTCATTTTCCACTTTTTAGTCATTTGTATGAATTTTTTTATAACTTCTACGTAAGCAGCGCTGGCATTGGTGCTTGAAAATGTTAAAGGAAGGGGAATTATCCCTTTCCTTATAATTTTTCATCTGCGCGCGCCATCCAATTTTCTAAAACGTTGCAAACGGAATTAACGTTTTAACTAGTGTTACGAAGTCAAAATCAATCGAGTCTCATCGTTCGAAGCGACAACTTCAACAGTGAAAAAAGTATACCTTTTACGGAGAAATAAGAACAATGGCTGGTCGCAGTGAAGACGTAAATAATTCTGAGAAGTGGATGTTCACTCACGACATTCCCGATAAGGGATTTCGCGGCTTCGAGGGAAGCAGCACAAGTATGAATTATTACGTACCGTACCCTCGTGAAAAATCGGAACCTCGTTATACGCCTAAGCCTCGTGAAGTTTCATCGGACGAGCGCAAAACGTAAGTATTACTTTACATAAATTTTTTAAAATTTATTTTTTCTAATTTTATTAATTTATCTACTTTATTTTTCTACAGTTTCAATAAATCGGAACCTCGTTATACGCCTCGTATCTTGGGCAGACGATTTGCCCTGACAGTCACGGCTTACAAGTATTTGGATATCGGAATCAATGTGGGATCTACATCCTTTGTGGAATTGATTCTTGGCGACAATCGGGGAAATCAGATCGTGTTTCCTCATGCAACGTGGACAACGATCATCGAAAGACGCATGGATATCGAACAACTCATGCAGTCGACTGTCGGTTCATCGCTGCGTATTCGAGATCTAATTATAGAACTTGTTAAAATGCGTGACGCTAATATTGTAAAACTTATGTTGCGCGATACATGCTTATACATGATACCAGCAACTATATTATTTTTGTTTGAAATCAAACAATGTGTCGAACATGTATATTTCAATTTATGTCAAAATATACAGCATGTTAGTAATAAATATAAACATTTTGTAACAATCTTGCGATAAAATCATATCACGGATAAATGTCAGGCGAGAAAAGTACTGAGTGAGGTGTCCGATGGAAGTTCGCTCATAGATTGCGAACTATTAGCTTTCGCCTTGGATAACATTGTATATGAAGCAAAAATGTAAATAACGAATAAAATTAAATATTAGCATAAATAGTGGCAAAATTATTTTTCAATCTATCTTTCCGTTTTCATCTAACATTAGCCTCCTCACGTACGAACTTGTCCGTTCCTGTCTTCCACTCTCATTTCCCCACAAAAAGAAAAAAGGTACTCTCGGCCCAGTGGACCCAAGTGATCTTGAAAGAGCCTCTACCTGCGTTCAACTAAAATCTATTGTTTAAGTCACGTAAATATGGTTTTGTTGATTTTGGAACGTAGACCTAGAAAAAATGATCTTCGGCACCATAATTATTTATTTATTTAATTTTCTATTTATCTATTTTTTATTTATCTATTCATTAATCTATTTAATTTTCTATTAATCTATTTAATTTTTTTTAATTTATCTATTTATTAATCTATTTAATTTTTTATTTATTAATCTATTTAATTTCTTATTTATTTATTTTTTAAATTTATTCCCCTCCCCCAATCCCGCCACCCACCACCCCCTCCCCTCCCCCCCTCCACGTCGATGACGTCATCCCCCCTCCACGAACTGGGACCCTATTCTTGAAACGAGGACCCTAGATATCGCATGGGATATCGCATACGATACTAAATGGTATTCTTGAATGAATGAGATGTATCGTATGCGAGAAAATATCGAACGATTGGTATCGAGTGGATAAATCGCGATAAAAGTGAGGTTATTCGATGTGAGGTGAACTCAATTTGTAGTGGCAATGGATATGGCATATGAAAATGCTATTCAGCTTTATATCGCTGAACAATTGGAAAATATTTATAATTTTAATGAAAAACCGCGTTTTCACATAAGGGATGATCCATTTCAATTACCAGAACGACAGTTCAGAAATATTTTTTGATTGAAAAAAGAATCAACAAACAGGCTTATTAATATTGTAGAAGACAATTTAATAGAACCGTCACGGTCTTCAGCTTTGGACGTAACTGTACAAGTATGTACAACACATGCAGAATATAAATTATTTATTATATGTATAATAAAACTTTTTTCTAGGTTTTAGCTGCATTACGTTTTTATGCATCAGGCAGCTATCAGAATTGCATAGGAAGAAATATTCACATGGCTATTAGTCAACCTTCGATCAGCAGATGTGTTCAAAATGTGACTAATATTCTTAATTTACCAGAAATATTTAACAATTAGGTGTGCTTTCCTAACAACCTTCAGAAGCTGCAACAACTACGTAACAAGTGAGGATATATTGAGAAAAATTATACAGGATTATGTGCACACAATCATGCTCTATCACATTATATATATATATATATATATTGTGACGTTGCAGTTTCGCTGCATAGTTGCAGCGCCCCGCCGCCGTCACAAGGCGCGGGTTTCGCGACCTTTTTCACGCCCGAGGACGGTTCAACGAATCGATGCGAGATCTCCAGGGGCATATTATAATTGCGTTACAAATTACTGATCCCTTTTATTTTATTTTGTATCATTTGCGTGGCGCCTCACCGAGCCGAAGACCGGAGTTTCCTGAGAGGATGCAGAGGACGCGAAAGCGGAGTCGACGAGAAGGGTAACGGCGAGAGACCGGACGACGGAAAGCGGATCGAAGCGACTCGCGGGCCGCCGAGAGCGACGGAGCGCAGGAAAACACGCGCGCGGCGCGTGACACAGCGGCGGGCGGACCCATAATGGCAGGGCCCCGGGACGCCGGGGCTAAATCAGCTCATCTGCCCTCCTCACACTGCTGACCGGATTCCGGGATAGGCGGCCGCCATTCCCGAACCGAAAAGGAGGAACACGGAGGCAGACACGTCCCGTCCGCCGCCGGGAAGAATCCCGGAAAAGTTGCCGCGCGAGCGAAGGGCCGTTTAGCGCCCTGCGGAAAGCCGTAATTCACGGCCCTACGCACGAATCCGCCGCGAGCCTGCGAGCTCACCCCTCATTGGTCCGCGCTCCAACGTCGCGGGGCCGCGTACGCCCGGGGTGGGGTGCGCTATCGATTCCGCCATCGAGCAAAATTTCGGGAGCATTCGTGGATCGTCCTCGATAACCGACGCACGTCAAAGGCCAAGTCGCGATATTCTCTTCGCGTTAAGTCGCATTTTGGGAGCTGAGTACGACGTCCGGCTGCTCTCTTTCGACCCTTGGGACGACGGCGAGGACCCTCGGGAGAGAATCTGCCTACGGTGAGGTTGCCTCGGTAACGTTTTATGTAAAGCCACGACACCGCTCCCCGGGTCGCGCTCTCGCTCGGGAAAATTCGCGATAATTAGCGTATTCGCCGACAAGGCGTATTTAGCGATCGATAGCGAGAGCGAGGGGCACCGGAATGGTCTCGTGGCCGTGGGATCGCGATCGAAATCTACGAACCTCTGGAGATCGCGGTAGGCGCGTCGATGACGACGTTCGATATCGCGAATACGCCATTTCTCGCGCCCTTCACGTTCACGACCGCGTGTCTCGTTATGCGTAGTATTGCGCCCGGTCGAATCGTAGATTCTGCACGCGATATTAATGGCGTCAGAGGGATATTCGCGTTGGTTTAATTGCGTTACTTACGATTCGCGTTCGGGCATTTAGACTATCCTCGCGATATCGGCTGCGTTGAGATATTATTCGCGGTAGGATGTGGTTCGCCTTAAGATACCATCCGCGTCGACCTAAGGTTGCGTCTCGTTATTACTCGCGGTAATTCCGTAATCTTTCTCGCGTTAATTCGAGTATTTCGCGTTATGCCGAGTGTCTCGGCGCATCATTTTTCGCGTTGGACGATTGCTGACGATCGCGGGTGTTGCGTTCGATCAGAATCACTTGCGTATTCTCCGTTTCGTGCGTTAGGATAAATCGGTCATTTCGCGTTAGTTATAGCATTGGTCGCGGTAATTCCGTCTATTTTCTCGCGTTAGTTTAGTATTTCGCGTTACATCAAGCGCCCCGGCGCCTTATTCTTCGCGTGAGGATATCCCTGGCGATATCACATGTTGCGTTCGTTCCTTCTTGCGTTGGGACGTTACTCGCGTCGCGCTCGTGCGTTAGTTTAAGATTATTCTTTGCGTTAGTTTAAGATTACTCTTTGCGTTAGTTTAAGATTATTCCCTGCGTTAGATTGAGATTATTACTTGCGTTAGAGTAAGATTCTTATGGCGACAGAATCCCTGCACGGGTTTGGGAACTTGCGTTCACGCGCTCCAAGCGTGGCGCATTATCATTTCGCGGTATTTCGCGCTATTATTTCGCGTTGATTTCCGTTATGTCGTAGGCAGTCGTAATTTGTACCGATATTCTATGTGATTTGTCCGCGAACCCTTCTACTATTATTAGCTGTGAAATTATATGATCTCGATGATTTTGTAAGTTTAGTTTTCCTCACACGTTCTCTTGCTGCGCCTTCCGCGCGTTTACTGAGTTAACGTAATTTTCCGTTTATTTCTGGCGTCCGCGTTATCATATTTTGTATTCGAAATTTGACGCCCGCGTTATCTACCACCTGCTATTTGCTTTTGTTTTGAAAGCCACATTGGCACTTACTGTTCCATCCAGAAATTTCTACCGAATAAATGTTATCTTTTATCTGTTAACCGCTTGAGTTCGTGATCTTGATTATTTTGCGTCACCCCGCCGAATACCGCGCTGCCCTTCATCAACCCCGCCCTGCTATTAGGTCGAGCTAGCCACTCCCTCGCACACCGACTCATTTCGTTTTGCGTCTCGTTTTTGGTTTCTCGCGATTTCGCGGACGCGAATTTACGCGTCTGGCGCCCAACATTAGAATCTTTTCGTGGAGTGTCGGAGGTGCGAGAGAATCACCGGAGAGGCCTATCATCCCGCTCTCCTTTCCCCTTTTGATCCGGCACACGTCCCGGACCGCTCCGGGAGTGAAAAAGTCGTGACAATATATATATATATATATATTGTAACAATATATATATATATATATATATATATATATATATATATATTGTAATATATATTATAGATATATATATACAGGGTGTCACTGAATGTTTGGTACTTTTCTCATATTTAGATAGAGCGAGCCAAACTGAGTCGAAAAGTCATGTACCATTTTGCAATTTTCGCGATAGTTGATGAGTTATTAATGATTAAAAATCGCCGTATTGGCCCGCCCACCGCCAAATCCAAGCGCGCGGTGAGATGCGGCCGCTCCGCGGTCGGCGTGCGGGCAGTTGTTTACTACAAGCGGCGATGATGACACGGCGCGACGCACGAGCGGCGCGTAACGCCGGGCCCCCGTCCTGAGCGATGATAGTTTCTCGCCTTTTTTAAACAGAAATAAAATTTTCTAACATAGAAAAATTTTTTGTGCGTACGTATGTACATACGTGTGTACATGCATACACACAGGAACATATCAATTGTACTGCTTAAAAAAGCGATTACTCAATTTACTTTTTTTTTTTAGTAAGTAACGGTTGTCTTTAAGAAAGAATATTTTCTTGATGATAGTCTTAAAATGTACAAATTTTAGAAAGAGTCTTTATCATGTACTCGAAAGAAGAATTTATACTCCTTCAAAGAACATAATAAAATTTTATCAAAGAAAAGTCAAAATAATAAATAAAGTAATATGAGGACCCTCGAGATTAAAATAGGAGAAGTCAAGGCTATGAGGGTCAGACGCAGATCACAGTGCGTAATATCAGAAATAACTGATTTATTCGTCGTTTTGATACATTACATCGATCCGTACGTTTTGGCTCAGCTTTGAGCCATCTTCAGCGGTAGTTACAGAAGTTAAGTTACACGTTCTCCGTACCGTATGGTGAGTAGTTTACTGATTCAATGTATCAGAAACATTGACCAATTGATCGATATCTTTAAATTTGTTCAATTAATATTGAGATATTAAAAAGATCCCTTAGAAAACTCACCATTCGGTCTGAAAAACGTGGAATACAGAGCCATTTACATAATGAATACTCTCTGCGAGAAGACTTGACGATCTTGTCGACACGACACACAATGATATGAAAGGTCTTGCAAGAAGAGGCATGTCGTAGGTCAACACACCGGCGAGGATTATAACAAAGCACGATTTGACACCGTCACAATATTACATGTACCAATAGTAAAACCCCGATTTGCCAACGACCAAAGTTCATGAGCATGGATTACAATTTGCTCAAAACCGTGACATATGCATGATGCAAAAAATCCGTGTCATTTTGAGACGGTGTCAAATCGTGCTTTGTTATAATCCTCGCCGGTGTGTTGACCTACGACATGCCTCTTCTTGCAAGACCTTTCATATCATTGCTGTGCATGTGTCGTGTCGATAAGATCGTCAAGTCTTCTCGCAGAGAGTATTTATTATGTACATGGCTCTGTATTCCACGTTTTTCAAACTGAATGGTGAGTTTCCTAAGGGATCTTTTTAATATCTCAACATTAATTGAACAAATTTACAGATATGGATCAATTGGTCTATTTTTCTGATACTTTGAATCAGTATACTCACCATACGGTACGGAGAACGTGTAACTTAATTTCTGTAACTACCGCTGAAGATGGCTCAAAACTGAGCCGAAACGTACGGATCGATGTAATGTATCAAAACGACGAATAAATCAGTTATTTCTGATATTACGCACTGTGATCTGCGTCTGACCCTCATAGCCTTGACTTCTCCTATTTTAATCTCGAGGGTCCTCATATTACTTTATTTATTATTTTGACTTTTCTTTGATAAAATTTTATTATGTTCTTTGAAGGAGTATAAATTCTTCTTTCGAGTACATGATAAAGACTCTTTCTAAAATTTGTACATTTTAAGACTATCATCAAGAAAATATTCTTTCTTAAAGACAACCGTTACTTAATAAAAGAAAAAAAGTAAATTGAGTAATCGCTTTTTTAAGCAGTACAATTGATATGTTCCTGTGTGTATGCATGTACACACGTATGTACATACGTACGCACATAAAATTTTTCTATGTTGTTAGAAAATTTTATTTCTATTTAAAAAAGGCGAGAAACTATCATCGCTCAGGACGGCGGCCCGGCGTTACGCGCCGCTCGTGCGTAATCATCGCCGCTTGTAGAAAACAACTGCCCGCGCGCCGACCGCGGGGCGGCCGCATCTCGCCGCGCGCTTGGATTTGGCGGTGGGCCGGGCTAATACGGCGATTTTTAATCATTAATAACTCATCAACTATTGCGAAAATTGCAAAATGGTACATGACTTTTCGACTCAGTTTGGCTCGCTCTATCTAAATATGAGAAAAGTACCAAACATTCAGTGACACCCTGTATATATATAATACAATACAGAAGATGCCCGTTCTAGACTGGAGGATAATCCTGCTCGCGGCTCATCCTAGTGAGTAGTGTAGACGGGTAAAAATCATGGATAATCAATTATTTTTATCCGTCTACTCTACTCACTAGGATGAGCCGCGAGTAGGATCATCCTTCCTGTCTAGAACGGGCAAGGGGGCTGCAGTCCCGGGTCCAATTCACGCTCACAGCGCTGTTCGCGCGGTCCTGGCTGCGATTGCAGCGCCATCTCTGACAAGATCCGGCAACTACTGTTGCACGCAACACTGCTCTTCTTGTCATTCTGCATCCGTATTTGCATTACTAAAATAATTTTTAGATGGATCTTTTTTTGTACGCATTGAATCTTACTTCTACTTACACGATATTATTCCTACATGTTTTCCCAAGGGAGGATGATAAACATTATGTATGTATAAACTGCAGAATTTTTGTTTTAAGCAAATATTGTCGTCAGGTGACAGCTGTATGTGCCCAAATAAGTAATATTTTTAATTTTTTGATGTTTTTGATATAAAATCGCGTTTGTTACCCTAGATTTTTGTGCGGACTTTAATCCTGTAAAAGATTTTTGCAATTCTATAAAGCCAATTAAAAGATCCATCTAAAAACGATAATGTCGGTAAATCATACGGCTGCAGGATCCCCTTAAGTGTATATAGATAGTCAGTAAACTTTGAGGACTTGGAAACGCGATAGTTTTCTTAAAAACAAGTCTAAGGACTTGAGACGGATAAATATGATATTTTTTCATGTATTTTGATAAGACAAACGTAGCCACATGCTTTTTATTTGATTCACATAGCGCATTCCATGTGCGTACCGAAAGGGTGAAGTTATTGTGAGAATTTGAAATAGCGTTATATTTTGAGTTTTGATAACATAGATAGGTTCAGGGAGATAAGACAAGTGCAAAAATATCGATAATTAACGAATCGGACAATTAGAACAAAAATAGTCCTAAAATGGTAACTACCCTAAATAATGAGATATTCGAGTCGAGTAAAACCTTATTATAAATGGTTTGATGCCACTAACAGAGATCTGTAGTGATAATTAACGATTTATGAATATTTAACAATTTTCATTTTCCATACTTGAAAAAATCAACTTTGTCAATAACGATCCGATCGAGTTGCAATGAGGCTTGTTTTATTTCTTTTGACCATACGAAGCTACCCATATAGTTTGTAAGCGATTTATTCAATTATTATAGATTTTCACAAGTTCAAGTCGAAACTTGAAATACGCGTTGGAGCAATAAATAAACATTATATTCGTGTTTAGGAGGGTAAACTAAACAAGCCCATATGATTTTTTATTTAAATTTTCCATTATTTTATTATGCGAAACTTTTTGACAAAATTCTTAATTAATTATAATTATTCATATTAAGTGTGATATTCATGTTTGGATTAGCTTTACTAAGCGTAAGATATACAATTTTGATAAGAAATATGAATATTTCGAAGAAACATGTTTTTGCAATTCAAATATGAACATTTCGCATTTTTTACTTTAGAATATTAAATGTCATGCTAAACCATTGCATTCTATGCTATTTTGCTCACATAATTATCGAAATCTAATTATTTACCAAGTTAAGCCTACTTCTTTAATAATCATCCGATTTGCGTCAGACAAAGCTTTTATTGGCTTTAGTTTGTATTAAGAAACACGAATACGTCATTAAATATCGCAAAAGTATCAAATTACGAAAGCGTGTCACTTCCCCTAAGAATATGTGTCAATTTGAAATATTAATATTTCTGAGTTGAAAATCATATAGGTGCGGCTCGTGATAAACCAAAATTACACCGTCCGTGGCGTTTTCCTTCACGGTCTCCAACCAGGTCAGGAAATTCGTAAGTGCCGATACTTCACTTTTGGATTTGATTACCTCGTTGGTCTTTACATTTACTCAAATAAACATGAATCAATCGAAATAATTATATTATTATCAATTATACGATTTTAACGAATTTTACCGAAATTTGCAAAAACACATGTTCTTATGAAAAATTCATATTTCTTGATAAAATCAAATATATTATGCTTAGTAAAGCTCATATAAACACGAATATCATATCTGTTATAAATAATTACTAATAATTAAGAATCCCACTAAAATGAGTCGCATAATGAAATAATGGAAATTTCAAATAAAAAACCATATGGGTTTGTTTAGTTTACCCTCCTGAACACAAATATATCGATAATAAATCGCTCCAACGCTTATTTCAAGTTTTGACTTGAAAACTTGAAAATAATAATGGAAAATACCGCATAAAAAGTATATGGGTGTCTTTCTATGATCATAAGAAACAAAATAAGACCTTTTGGAACTCAATCGGATCACAATTAGCAAAGTTGATTTTTCAAATTATGAAAATTAAAAATTATTAAATATTCAACCATCGTGATTTATTATCACGGATCTCGTTTAGTTGAGTCGAAACATTGATGAAAATGCTTTACACGACTTGCATATCTCGATTTCTCGAGTCTTAACCCTTTGATGCCTAATTTTGAAATAATGGTCCGATTATTAAACTATGGACATATTCTTGCTTGTCTTGCCTCCCTGAACTAAACTATGTTCTCATAAATAAAAAATGAACGTTATTGTTCTCGTTATCGGGAACGTTAATATCTCAAATAATGTTGAGATATTAAAAAGATACCTTAGGAAACTCACCATTCGGTCTGAAAAACGTGGAATACAGAGCCATGTACATAATGAATACTCTCTGCGAGAAGACTTGACGATCTTATCGACACGACACATGCACAGCAATGATATGGAAGGTCTTGCAAGAAGAGGCATGTCGTAGGTCAACACACCGGCGAGGATTATAACAAAGCACGATTTGACACCGTCTCAAAATGACACGGATTTTTTGCATCATGCATATGTCACGGTTTTGAGCAAATTGTAATCCATGCTCATGAACTTTGGTTGTTGGCAAATCGGGGTTTTACTATTGGTATACATGCAATATTGTGACGGTGTCAAATCGTGCTTTGTTCTTGCAAGACCTTTCATATTATTGTGTGTCGTGTCGACAAGATCGTCAAGTCTTCTCGCAGAGAGTATTCATTATGTACATGGCTCTGTATTCCACTAGGGATGGGCGATATAGCCCGGTAGTATCGATATATCGTATCGATAGCCGTAGTATTGATACACCTAAATATCAATCAAAAAAGTATCGATATTACCAATATTGATACAAAAAATCGAGTTTTATAAAGCTCAGGTTTCAAAGTAAAAGTATATAATACAGTAATATCCATTAATCGAGTTTTTCTTAAGTAGATAAGCTAGTGTAGGAACTATATATACCCAACTAATTATACTAATTATACCCAAAAAGACTGGATTAATAAACATATAAGTTTTAAAAGGAAAAGAGGTAAAATAAAAAATACAACTTTCTTGATTGTAATAAATATATATATTATAAGGATATTTTATATATAAAGGATATTTCACGTATACATATTATAATATTATTAAAATAACCTATTATTAAAAGACATATTATTAAAGTAACATAAGGATATTTCACAAATATAAGCATGTTTTGCAAATATTATAATGTTTCACAAATGCCAATCCTCGATCGACAGCGAATTTAAAAATAATAATTGTTGCAAATGTTGCCCAGTTAGCCGATTTCTTAAATCATTTATAATATTTCCTGCTCGAGAAAACAAACGTTCGGACGGAACAGACGTTGCTATAATTGTTAAATAACGCTTGGCTAGTTTCGCTAATGAAGAATGTGGATGACCTTGCCAGTATTTTAACGGACATTCATTGATATTAATGGGTACCTGATTAAGATAATATCTAAACTCTTCGGGCATTTCATTGTTCGTAGTATTAGAAGAAATATATTGTTTAGATTTGTGTATTAATGTTTCATGATAAGCCCAAAAAACATCGTTTTTATTTGCAGATTGATACTCAAAATTACTTTCCTGCTGTTTATGTACATTTTCTTTATTCGCAATGTTTAAAATATTTGTTATTTTGTTTATTGCATGACAACATGCAATTCTATCTAAAAAATGAATTTTTTTAAATCTGGGATCCAGAATAGTAGCTATCGCAATAAGAGATTTTTCTTCGATATTTTTAAATCGTGCCTGCAATTCTTGTGTCAAAACTTTTTTCATGTGACACCCTACTTCACTGGTAGGTTTGCATGATTCTAGCTGATTTGCTAATGTATGTATTATTGGTATAACTTGACTACCAGTAACGTACATTTCACCAGAAAATATAGTTGTTGCTGTTTTAAATGGTTTTAACAATTCCATGAACTCTTTTATAGTTTGCAATTCCAATGCAGATAACATTGATGGAGCTGTAGGATGTTGCAAAAGAATAAGTCCAATTTTATCTGATAATTGGATAAATCGTTCAAGCATGTCAAAAGTGGAATTCCACCGCGTTTCAACACTTTGAATTAATGTTAAGTGGGAATGTTCTCGCAACTAATCCGAAAGAAGAACACTCTTTTTAAAGAAAGTTACAATAGATTTAACTTTTTTGCACAATGCACTGACAATTGTATCTTCTTCTATGATTTTAGCGAGGACCAAATTTAATGTATGCGCGTAACAACCTAAAGATTTTTTTTCTCCAAAACCATCAATTATAGCTTTTTTGATGTTAGACGCATTATCAGAAACGACAACAACTATACTTTGTAATGAAATGCTCCATTTTTCAACTATTTCGAGCAGCCACTCTTTTAAATTATCGGATATGTGCCTATCATTTAATTCGGTGACGCCTATCATAACAGTTTTTTTATTACAATTTATGTGATAGTGTGCAGTTACTCCGAGGTAACTCTTTGTATGTGAGTCTGTCCAAATATCTGTCGTAAGCGCTATGTCATCTACATTTGACAATTCCTCTTTTATTAAATTTGATAAATAAAAATATTTTTCTTCAATTAGCGAAGTTATTACTTTTCTACTTGGAACGATGTATAACGGACTCACACATTTCATAAAGGTCTGGAACCCTTGTTTCTCCACTGTAGACAAAGGCATATTGTCCTTTGCGATCATAAATACAAGTTTGTTTGTGATGTCCGAAGCTTTAGATCCTCTATCTGAAAAGCAATTAAACAGTTATTTTTTAATATAAAGATATGAAAGTAGTAATTAAAGAGATACTAATCAAACTATCACAACTACATTTACGTTAAAAGACTTTAGCAGAATTAATATCAAAACAACCAATTTAAAATGCAAAACAATATAATTCAAGTGATATCTTCTTTTTATATAAGATATACTTGGTATAAAATGGTAAAGCTTACATACCTAGGAATGACTTTTGTTTAAAAATGCGTTTTCCAGTCTCGGTTGTTTAATTTTGCGTTGTTTAAGGTTGCATAATTTTGATGAATTTACACGTACAGATGATTTCGAACTTGTCGACGGAGATAGTGTTAGTTGTTCATCATCGTCTTCTTCTTCTTCTTCATGTGCAATATCTTCACTTGGCTATTAATAAAACAATTTTCGTATTATAATAAAATTATAATGCTAAAATTTTCAAATATTCAAGAGTACTTTTTTTTAAATTTAATTTCCCATTTTATTTCCCATTTTTAATCTCTCTATATAAATTATCTTAACATATTTTATTTTTTATAAAAATTTAGAAATATTACTATTTCTTTCCGTTTTTGGGGCTTGTCAGAAGACTCAGAAGTGTTTACCATCTTATCATAAATGTCTGGATGCTTTCGTTGTAAATGATATCGTAAATTGGTCGTGTTCCCACAGGTTTTTATGAATTGTGGGCACACCCTGCATGCTGCGCCTTCTGAGCCTTTTATAAAATGCTTCCAGAGAGTACTCTTTGGTGGCACTAAAACACAAAATATAGTAATTAATAAAATAAAATAAAATAAGTATTACAATACAATTTTAAATCTAAAAAGTCTAAGGATAAGTTAAATTGGATAAAATTATTTTAATAAAGGAACAATGGAAATAGATGCATACTCTTTTTAGGGATAATATACACAACAAATGTGAAGGATGTGTTCTGATGAAGGAATGAAAATCAAAACTTCTGATCTTCTTACCAAACCAAGCAATACTGAAAAAGCAAAACAAATACATTAAACACATGCAAATAATTTATGAGTCTTTCTTTTTAATAATAACTATGAGAAACACATAAGAAATTTAGGGCCATTGGGCCGGTATTGATAGGAGTCTCTGAAATTTGCTTCTTTTTATAGGGAGAGCAGATATATTTTAGGATGCGTAAATTTCAGTTTCAGCATGAATAAAAAATACAAACCTTCCTTAACCTACATGGAAGTGAGCAGATCTTTTGATATCGTTAAAAGAAAACAGTTTCCACGTGATTTTATCAGGACTCTCTCTACATGGCGTTTTTCTGCACTTTAGCGTAGACAAATTTAAGATAAAAATGAACTTACGGTAATTCAGTGGTGTCTTGTCTTCTAATTCTCCGCGTTCGCACCGGTAATTGTTGTAATTAGGCTGTGGTTCACTTAGCGGTTCACATTGTTTTATGGGCCTTATGGCTCCAACAGCGGCAATAGCCAACACGATGTATGTAGTTATATACATACGATGCAACAGGCCTAAACAGGCAGCAACAATACGCGACACGCGACACGCGACACGCGACGCACGATAATGGCTCCTGGCTCCTGCCTCCTGCACACAGAACGCGGAAACGCATGTCGCGCGGCAAGAGAAGCGACACGGTAGCCAACCTTCTGGTTCTTGGTTCCTACGATTGAGCGGCATATTGATTGGTTACCGCGTCGCTTTTTGCCGCGCGGCAAGAGTTTCCACGTTTTGCACGTTTCCGCGTTTCCGAAACAAATGTATATCGAATATCGATATAAGAGAATTTTATATCGATATACTAAAATATCGGTACCTGAATTATCGATGTTTTATATCGATATTTTAGTTCAATAATATCGATATTACGAATATCGATACTGTATCGCCCATCCCTATATTCCACGTTTTTCAGACCGAATGGTGAGTTTCCTAAGGTATCTTTTTAATATCTCAACATTAATTGAACGAATTTACAGATATGGATCAATTGGTCTATGTTTCTGATACTTTGAATCAGTAAACTCACCATACGGTACGGAGAACGTGTAACTTAACTTCTGTAACTACCGCTGAAGATGGCTCAAAGCTGAGCCAAAACGTACGGATCGATGTAATGTATCAAAACGACGAATAAATCAGTTATTTCTGATATTACACACTGTGATCTGCGTCTGACCCTCATAGCCTTGACTTCTCCTATTTTAATCTCGAGGGTCCTCATATTACTTTATTTATTATTTTGACTTTTCTTTGATAAAATTTTATTATGTTCTTTGAAGGAGTATAAATTCTTCTTTCGAGTACATGATAAAGACTCTTTCTAAAATTTGTACATTTTAAGACTATTATCAAGAAAATATTCTTTCTTAAAGACAACCATTACTTACTAAAAGAAAAAAAGTAAATTGAGTAATCGCTTTTTTAAGCAGTACAATTGATATTTTCCTGTGTATGCATGTACACACGTATGTACATACGTACGCACAAAAACTTTTTCTATGTTGTTAGAAAATTTTATTTCTATTTAAAAAAGACGAGAAACTATCATCGTTCAGGACGGGGGCCCGGCGTTACGCGCCGCTCGTGCGTAATCATCGCCGCTTGTAGAAAACAACTGCCCGCGCGCCGACCGCGGGGCGGCCGCATCTCGCCGCGCGCTTGGATTTGGCGGTGGGCCGGGCCAATACGGCGATTTTTAATCATTAATAACTCATCAACTATTGCGAAAATTGCAAAATGGTACATGACTTTTCGACTCAGTTTGCCTCGCTCTATCTAAATATGAGAAAAGTACCAAACATTCAGGAACACCCTGTATACTGACTGCAAATAATTCGATAATGAATTTCTGATAACATATAAATAATTGAACTGTCAAAATACGTCTTTTATGGAAAAATGTGCAGCTGTATTTACCAAACGTAAAATAGGAATCATCTAGAATTTTTATGCTTGCTATAATATTTGAGAATCATTTTAAAAAAAAGGCAGGTTTTAGAGAATAATTTGTTTTCAAATATACAATTGTACTTGAAAAATAAACTTTTTTAAGTATTATTTGTTATAAACTTCAAATCCAGCGATATATTTTATTTTAAATGCTGAAAGCTAGCTAATCAGTAAGCTTAAAATGCTTACAATTAGAGCTAAAAAATAAGGTAAGGACTGTCTTGGTTAGAAGAATGATGTGATTAAACAATTGTTTCAATAAAATTAATTATATTTGTATTCATTGATTTATTTTAGTTTAACAAATTGCCTATAAAATGTATTAGAGTCTCTTGATATTACTATTGTATTGTTTTATAAACTTTTATATTTGTAAGACCTGTTACACTTTAGACCTCTCGCATTAGCCGAGCCCAGGGTGCACCAACGAGGAGGTTGCTAAGAGGATTTCGCACCCCATCTTTTTTTTTGTTTTTTAACGTTTTAAATTTTTTTTTGTATTTTTAATTTTTTTATTTTTTTGGGTAAATGATTTTTTAAATATATGAATAAACGATCAGACATGCAAAATAAGATTTTTCAGGAGAAAATAAGCTAAGTCTATACATACAAACGAATTTTTATTCTGTTTGATTAATCATACTATCAATTTTTTATTATTTCGAAATGCCTTCAATAAAATAACTGTGTGATTAATATTCATAGTGTTTATTTCGCTCTCTGGTGCCCTTATAATTTGGTTGCAAAAATTGTAATGCAGAGCAAAAGTCTCTAGTTGTGTCAAAATTCAGTGGAGATTCGTTCTTAGCATTTATCTTGCCTGACAACGGTAATATGGTTTTCACTTTCTTGAGTATCGGTAAATAGATCTTTACGATCTTTCATTATTTTTCTAATTTTTTCGTCATCTTGCCCATAATAAATTATGTTAGTAATGTCTATGCGAGCTTTGTCCATGTAAGTTTCATCAAAATGTACGTATGAAGATGAAGCCATTATTAACCCCCAGCAGCAAACATGCACCCCGCAATTTCCCCCTACTCCATGTTCTTTTGATATCTGTGACGGTATAGGCTCTTGGAATGTATAGGTTCCACTCATTCCAAGCAATGCCTTCACCGACTTCATTTTGAAGAAATGTGCATAAGGCATCGATTATAATTGATGCAGGATCTCCATGTAATGAATCGAAATATATTATAATTTTTTCATTTAATAAAACTGTAAGCAAGGTCTAGTGGTTATGATAATTTATTGGTAAAAACCACATGTTTTTTTTTTTAAACAGACTGTTTTTTAGCCCATTTTAAGAAGCCTTCGCTTATAGTTTTATTGCGTATTATTTTGTCGTAAAATAGAGTATCAAAACAAATAAGTGATATATTTTTGCTTTGTGCCACTTGTGGTAGCAAGCTAAAAAAACTATTCATTACGCTATCATCTAAATACTGATTCGGATTTTGATATGGTGATAACGTACTAAATCCATTTTTGTCAATGATAAAACCATTGATCTTTTTATATAGATTTGGGAAATCAGAAGGATAGTGAGAGTCTAATTGAAAAAGAATATCGGCATCGTTAATTTTTGTGTATTTATCGTAACTTTCTTTCGTAGTACTGATTGTTACATCTTCATTGATAGCGTTATTAATGTTATGAGTTAAGTAAAGATTTGAAATTTTTCCATTTTTATTAGATTTCTTATCAATCCATACTTCAACATCGGCTCTTTTGCCACTCTTTCTTACTTTATTTGATTTTTTTTTATAGTCTTCAATTTCTTAACCTTCGTTTCTTTCTTTCCCTTTTTATTATATTCATTAACATGTCGACGTGTTGTTTTTGTCGAAAATGTCCTTTCTTTTAGTTTAAATTGAATGTGTTATGCCGCGTCGCCGGCTGGTGACGGCTTACGGCAAACGTTTATTCTTTTCGGGATCTCTTGACCTTACGAGTTGGAACGGAATGATATTTGCGCATAGTTCTTAAATCATGTGTCTCAGATAAAATAATACAACATATTTCAAACCATATCTTTTTTCGCCATGTTTCAGTGTTCAAGAAAAGTATAAAATCGTCAATATTTTCCCTATAGTGTTGGATGTAGTCCACTTCAACTGTTGGAGAGCATTTCGCCAATTCATACAGAAACTGTTTTAACTTTTGTTTTGAGTTTTTTTGTTGATCATTTAAAACTCATTACGTTAAAACGTATTAAAAAAATAGAAACTGACTTCAGTATCGTACTTTTGAAATCATCATACTATGCTTTTAATAGCATCAATTTATACGATTACATGAATGAAATTTTTTATAAAGCAGAAGGTAAGAAGGACATCAATAAGGATCTTACAATTATTCATATTTGCTCGTCGCATCTAATTAAAGCTGTGCGTAAGAAAATTAAAGCTGTATTCCCTGATAAAGAAAATCAGTGCGTTCAACGATATGTTGCTTCAAACTTAGTAGGTGCTTTAATACATTCATACGACATTGAAACTGCAAAAATTCCATTAGAGGCTTTAATTCTGATTTATGGATTGAAAGAAGAGATCACCGAATTATAAACTCTATTACTTGACAAAACCGATGAGAACAATTTTAATGTTGAAGATGAGAAAGAAGAATCATCTGACGATTTCATTCATATTGACACCAATCAAAAACTATACTCATCTCTATATTATCGAGCATTTATTGACATAAAAGAAGCAATTCTAAAGAAAAATAATCCTTCAACGAAACCTAATTCATTTTATTCAGAAGAGCCCACGTAGAAATTGCCGAGGTTGTTTAACTGGCCCAACATTGGCCTAGTATCGGCGGCCAAGAGTTGGCAACCAATTTTGTCCCAGTACTGATTTAAAAGTCGGGCCGATGACGGGCCATTATAAAATACAGACGTGAGCCAATACAGACTATAAGACAGGCCACGCTCTGGCTGCGGTACAGACCCAGCACTGGGACCCAGCGTATATTGCCGATAGTATATAATCGCAATAAAATCATTCAATCACAAAATTCATAAACTTGTACTTTTCCATAATAAAATAATGGATCGATAAATATATCAGTAAGCATGTAAAACTTAATAAAATACGAAAAATTGTACCTAACTATTTTTTGTTTTTTATATATAATATATTATAATCACATATACTCTACTGATAGATTTATTGGTATCCAATATTTTGTTATAAAAAATACAAGTTTATGAATTTTGTGATTGAATAATTAGTGCGATTATATACTATTGGCAATATATGTACCCCAGTGCTGGGTCTGTACCGCAGCCAGAGCGTGGCCAAGCACCGATGCAAAAAATTTTAACATTGCACAAAGAAAATTATGACAATTTAACTGGAAAATCAAAGTATATAGTTTTCACTAAAAAAGTAAAATATTTACCACTAAAAACAAAAAATAAAAATTGAGATATGTGAGAATCAAACGCGGTTATCCGTACGTGAGCTTAAGTCAAATACTAGTTATTTAAAATTATGATAAGAACTATAATTTGATACGAATAATAGTTTTTATAATAATTGTATTTCTCCTTAGCGAGGCAGAAACAGAAGAGAGCGCGGATCGATATCGATCATCCCTCGTCCTGATAGGAGATCCTCGGCGGGGGTCGTTGCCTCACGAAGGACGAATCATATCGATCCACGATGTAAGGAGACGAATCACGTCGATCCGCGATGTGACGCGTTGCGCGGTGTACGTGAATTAAGAAACGCGTGCGCGTTTTACATTTGCATGTCGGAACAGTAGGCGCGACAACCGGGTGATCTCGGGCGAATTCGGGTCAGGCCCGAGGGTTGTTTGTGCTCGCGCCAGGGGTGTTCGCTGTCGCGACAGCGCCCCACCGTAACGACTTTACCTTAATCCTAAACATTCTCTTTTATACTTACATCTTTGAGTATTTGTTAATGGACTGATTTAGAACTCAGCGCGGTAAGCGGTGCACTCGTTGTTCTTGTTTAGTTTAATGCCATTATTAATTGAACGTTTTGGTCCTTGTTTGAACCATTTTCAGCAATGAAAATGGCTCAAGCAAGCCGACATGTTCAATTAATAAAGGCATTAAACTAAACAAGAATAACGTGCGCACTACTTACCGCGCTGAGTTCTTAATCAGTCCATTACTTACAGATATTTATTACCGGAATATAAATATTTACATACCTTGCTGGTAAAGCCATTTTGCACAAAATCCGTTACACGTAACGTTACGTTAAAGCCTGATCTACAATGTGTTCTTTGCTTTCTGTTTTCTGCTTTTACCTCTTTGCGACTATCTCGTATTTCGCAATTCTGTCGCGTAATGCGATGTTTTTTGTTCTCTGTCGCCCAAGATAAAAATTGACGAATTTCAGAAGAGACAAGAAACATCACGTTACGCGACGGAATTGCGAAATACGAGATAGTCGCAAAGAGGTAAGAGCAGAAAACAGGAAGCAAAGAACACATTGTAGATCAGGCTTAAATGTTGATCGCATATTTAGACTCGTTTTTACACTCGTAACTTGGATTTAGGTTAACGTCATAGAAACACGTAACGTAACAGCGTGTCACACGCTTTTGTTACATTATGTCTTTCTTTGTGCGTTGACCTAAGTCTAAATTAACGTCAATTTTACAGTTACATCCTGTAAATCTAAATTTACGAGTCTAAATATATGATTAACACTTAACGTAACGTGGCACGTGTCACGGTAACGATTTAACCGACTCCAACCGACTCAAGAATGTTTTTCTTTTTAAAATCTTAGGACCATTCTACAATTCGCAATGCTATTGGCTGAGAACTCACTTTTATGTATGACTGTACTTTTCGATAAAGTCGTACCGACGACTGTCGCTTGCAACGATGGGTGTCGTTGAGTGTCGTTTTGACCATAGTACAGAATAGGTTCAATCCGTCTGTGTCGGTCGTGCAAGCGACAGACGTCGATAACTTATCGAATCGACAGTTGTCGGTAGGCATGTACAGAATTGGGCCCCTGGTCGATCGGTGAGGGCACGCCCTGGCCGACATAGCCGTAGCGGGTAGCGGGATTATAAAAACAATGAGTGACCCTAAAATTGACGTAGTAGACGACGACGAGAGGACGGAGGTTAGCTCACCGAGCACCTCCGCTGAGGCGCGCAAGACAAGATCCTCCAGGAATGTCAAGAGTCTTCTTGCTGCTGGGGGACTTAAGAGCACACTGGCGAAGAGGGCCTCCGGATCCCGGAGGTCCGCCTCCGAGTCACGCGCAAAGGAGAAAAGGAGCAAAAAAGACTGCCTTCGCTGTTCCCCAAGCACCGGAGCTGATGAAAGCAGCACTGGTGCTGGAGAGGTGTGATAAGGCTCTCCATGAGGCAACGTCCAGCAGCCCGCTGGAGAGGGAAGATCCAACCTTCCGAAAGTCCGAGTCTATTAGCTCGCTGGCATCGGATGATTCGGACATCTCGGTTGTCGTGGACCCCAAGACTGGGGAAATGAAGACCAAGAAGAGGGGAAGGCCCGTAACTACGGGCGAATATTACGAACTGCTGGCCAAGAAGGAGAAGCAGCGTAAAGAGAAGGAAGCCAGAGAGCTTAGGGACATGGCCGACCGATCGGTGGCCCCCACGCTCTCGGAGAACAGGAAGGTCGTGGAGGCTGAAATGCTTGATGAACTCAAGCTGGCGCCTACTGACCTTCTCATGAGGATCCTCGAAAAGGTTCGCCAGGTCGACAAGGTCTGTAACGTGGCGAAGAACCTCAGAGGCCCTGAAAAAGGTCAGCTGAACATTGCGGCGACGACGATAAAGGCCGCCGTCACACAGCTGATCCAACGCATGGGTCACGAGGACGTTATTACACATAACGTGGTGCTCGAAGAGCTCAGAAGGGAGATCATGACCCTGAAGCAGGAGAATAAGAGGCTTCAGGGAATGATCGAGAGCATGAGGAGTTCCAGGCAGGATGCACCAATGGAGGTGGAGGAAGGGCCACCTCCAGCCCTGTCCTCTCTCCGCTCGAACTCGCCTACGGTGGGGAAGAGTGGGAAGAGGGGGAAGACGGCAAGGAGAATCATCCGGGACGACTCTCTCTCCGAGGAAGAAAGGGAGGAGGGGAGGTTCTGGAGAGATGAAGTGCTCGGCGCCATTGAGAGGGGGGGAATGCCGGCTGCATTCCGCCCCTCTATTGGTGGAGGAGCACCTAAGTTATTGGACGATGCGGTGCCACCCAAGGCTGAGGGGCCTCTCGAGGAGAAAATCCTGGAGAGCTTCTTAGCCAGAATGGAGGTCATGTTCTCCGCGATGGCGGAGAGGATGGGGCTCTCGGTCTCCCAGAAGCCGCGCCTGAACGAGGAGGAGAACGCACCTTCCTCCTCTAAGAGCCTACCCCATGTCCAGGAGAAGAGTCAGAACATGGGGAAAAAGAAGGGAGCCCCAAATAAGACCAAAGGGTCGGATAAACCGGCAGCCGTACCCAAGAAAGCTGCCGAAGTTAGCAAGGCCAAGGTTTCGGGAGGCAAGGGCCCCTGCGAGTAACGCGCAGGGGAGGAAACTTGGCCCCGTTCCCTCCTCGGGAGCCGCCGCCGCCCAGATTGAGGCCTGGGCGACGGTGGTGGGCAGAGGTGCCTCCGGCCAAGCCAAGAAGGCAACGACGGCTGGCAAGAATGCTGGCGGAGGCAAGGAAAAAGCCCCTGTCTGGCAGAACGCCGCCACTAAAGCCACGCAAGCCACACCGGCCGGGAAGGGCAAGGCCGAAAAGGCCGGAAAGGCTGGTAAGAGGAAGCCGCCGAGTATCGCGGCGGTCACTCTTACCAGCGATGACGGGAAATACGAGGACCTCATGCGGGAGGCTCGTAGTAAGATCGCCCTGAAAGAACTGGGAATAGAGGGCGGGCTGAAGCCCAAGGGGGCCCAAACCGGGGCCCTCTTAATCGAGGTCCCGAGTCCGGAGGGATCTGCTAAGGCGGATGCCCTTGCCGGTCGAATGGCGGCCCTGTTCGCAAGGCGAGAGGGAGTCCGTGTGTCGAGGCCCGTCATTACGGCGGAGCTTCGATTCACATCATCGAGGACTCCGTCTCGGCAGAGGAGTTGGCGCTCGCGATTGCAGAGGCCGGGAACTGCCCGACAACGCGGGTTCAGGTCGGACCCTTGAGAAAAGGGCCCAATGGCCTGAACACTGCCTGGACCAAGTGTCCCCTGGCGGCGGCAAACGCCATCACCGCCAAGGGGGCCAAAATCCAGGTCGGGTGGTTTCAGGTTAGGGTACAGCAGCTCGAAAAACGCCCCCTTCAGTGCTTCAAATGCCTGGAGGGCGGCCACGTGCGAGCTAGCTGCACGAGTGAAGTAGATAGGGGTTCGTAGTGCTACCGCTGCGGTGAAGAAAGTCACCGAGCTCGGGAGTGCACAGCTAAGCCCCGCCGCCCGGTCTGTGCTGACCTAGGAAAGCCAGCCGGGCACAGAGCCGGGGGTAAGGCCTGTGCTTCTGCAAAGCGCAAGGCGAAACCCGGGAGACCGGTGAGAAAACCGGATCCACCCCGGCGCGCTGGGAGAGAGGAACCCATTCAGGTGGACCTCGCTCCCGTCGCTGGGCCTTCTCGCCTCCTTCCGTCCATCACTTACATACAGGTGGTGGCGGAGGCCAGGAAGAGACCTGCACCAAGGGAGGAGGGGGATAATGAGGACGGCTGCGAAGGAGAGCAGTCAAAGCCTCAGCGCCGCAAGAGGAGTGGGGGGCCTGAGATCGCGTCACAGCCCGTGCCCAGGCCAGGAGAAGAGAAGGAGAGGGAGGCCTCCGATTGTGAGAGCTTGTAATGGCCAAGCGGCTTCTTCAGGCCAACATAAACCATTGTCGCGCTGCCCAGGATGTTCTCCTACATTCAATGGCAGAACGCGGCTGTGGCCTGGGGGTAGTCGCAGAGCCGTACCGAGTGCCGCCCAACCACCCGTGTTGGGCGGTCGACCGGTGCAGCTTAGTGGCCATTAGGTGGCGGATGACGGACGATCCCGTCGCCTACACTCGGCTTGAGGCAGGCGATGGGTTCGTGGCCGTCAAGTGGGGCCACGTTACGATCGTGGGGGTATACGTATCCTCCAATACGAGCGTGGCCCGGTATGAAGCATTCCTCGATGACCTCTGGGGGTGTGTGTCGAGGATGCTTCCCAGTCCGACAATAGTGGCCGGGGACTTCAACGCCAAGTCGGCGTTACGGGGGTCCCCGGTCACCAACGCCAAGGGGAGGCTGCTTGAGAGGTGGGCGACGGGCTTTGGGCTCTGCACCCTGAATACGGGGTCCGTCCAGACCTATGTGCGGCACAGGGGGGGGTTCCATCGTGGACATCACGTGGGCGAATCCCCCCGCCGCGCGACGCATCAGTGGGTGGAGGGTGGCCGAGGAGGTAGAGACGCTCTCGGATCATCTCTATATAGAGATCTCTATATCCTCTCGGTCATCCCTCCGGAGGTGTTGGCCCGCCGCCGGGAGGCGGAAAGCAGTTTCCCCAGATGGGCCCTAAGGAAGCTGGACCGCGACATGTTTAGAGCCGCGGTCCAGACTTCTTTGTGGGTGGAGGATATCTCCCTCGATATCCTGGCGGACGTGGACGAGGCAGCGAACTGGATCGGGGATGTCATGACGGCCGCGTGTGACGCGGGCATGCCCCGGTCCAAGCTTCGTCCCCGAGCGGCGTACTGGTGGACGGAGGAGATTGCCGAGTTAAGGCGCTCCTCCGTCTACGCCAGGAGAGCCTGGCTGCGGGCCCGGCGAAGCCGATGGCCGTGCCGACTCGAGGAGGCCGGAGAGGGATACCGTTCCGCCAGACGGGCCCTCTCCAAAACCATTAAGGTGGCCAAGGACCGGTCGTGGAATAAACTCCTGCAGGCCCTGGATAAGGATCCGTGGGGGCGCCCGTATCAAATGGTTCTGAACAAGCTCAGAACCTGGGTGCCCCCAGTGACGGAAACTTTGGACCCCGAGTTCAACGAGGAGGTTGTCGACACCCTCTTCCCGGATGATCCGGCGGAGAGGGTCGACGGGAGTCCCACTCCGCCGGTAGTGGAGTAGGACGAAGGGCTCGAGGTCCAAATGGAAGAAATGGTAAAGGCCGCCAAACGGCTGAAAGCCGGCAAAGCACCAGGGCCTAATGGAATCCCGGGTAAGGCTGTGACTGGACGGAGGGTCGGTAATGCCACGACTTGGAATAATTTTGACTAAGATTGATTTAAAATCGGTCGCCATTCGGTTTTAATCTGACCCACCGAGAAAGATATAAATTGAGATCACTGACCCTTTCGATGACTTCTCGCTAATTCCCCTTTTCTTCTGTTTCAGGTTCCCCTCCGGAGAACGGATCACCGCTGGACTGCTGGACCGTCGTGGGACTGCCGCTGTGCACCGCTTGATCACTGTTGGAACGCCGACAGGTAAGTCGTGAGAGTATGGATCGCCGAGCAGGAAATTTTAATGATTGTCACTCGTTGAGATTTCAGGTAAAATTTGATTTATTCTACCGTTCTCTGTGAGTACAATGCTTTTGTCCCGCACTCGGATTGTAGCACGATGCGCTCAATGGTATCTCGTAAGTATACGATTTAGTATTGGGTGTACAACTTAGTTCGGTCCGTTTTCAAAAGATGGCTCTAGGTGCTATAAATGGTTGACGGCGACAGCTGATTTTTGCTGTATCGTGAAGTGTCAACATCTGTCAACCAAATATTGTTTACAAGCCTTTGAGTTTTGCACAACAAGTTTAATTTTTACTGCGTTGAAAATGTCGAGTTTCGTTCCAAATAAGCACCATTTGCGGGAAGTTTTGATTTTCTGTTTCAATTGGAAGAAAAGTGCAGCTGAAGCGCATTGAATGCTTGTGGAAGTGTATGGTGAATCTGCACCATCGGATAAATCTTGCAGAGAATGGTTTCGACGATTTAAAAGTGGTGATTTTAGTGTTGAAGACAAAGAGCGTTCGGGTCAACCGAAAAAGTTTGAAGATGAAGAATTAAAAACATTACTCGATCAAGATTCGTGTCAAACGCAAGAAGAGCTCGCAAAAACATTGGAAGTTACTCAACAAGCTATTTCGAAACGACTCAAAGCCGCGGGATACATCCAAAAGCAAGGAAATTGGGTCCCATATGAATTGAAACCGAGAGATATCGAACGACGATTTTGCATGTCCGAAATGTTGCTTGAACGGTACAAAAAGAAGTCTTTTCTGCATCGAATCATTACCGGGGACGAAAAATGGATTCACTACGACAACCCGAAACGCAAAAAATCGTATGTAAAGCCCGGCCAACCGGGAACATCAACGCCGAAGCCGAATATCCATGGTGCCAAGGTAATGCTCTGTATTTGGTGGGATCAGAAGGGTGTGATCCACTATGAGCTGCTAAAACCTGGTCAAACCATCACGGGAGACTTCTACAGGCAACAATTGATCCGTTTAAAGCGAGCTATAGCCAAAAAACGTCCAGAATATGTGACCAGACACGAATCCATAATCTTTCACCATGACAACGCTCGGCCTCATGTTGCTGTTCCGGTTAAAAACTATTTGGAAAATATCGGATGGGAAGTTCTGGCTCACCCGCCTTATAGCCCAGACCTTGCCCCTTCCGACTACCATTTGTTTCGATCGATGCAGAACGCTTTGACTGGAATACGCTTCACTTCAGAACAGGGTATCAAAAATTGGCTCGATTCATTCTTGGCTTCAAAAGATGAACGCTTCTTCCGCGACGGAATCCATAAATTGCCAGAAAGATGGGAAAAAGTAGTGGCTAGCGATGGACAGTACTTTGAATAAGGTATTAATTCATTTTATCGTTCAAATAAATGCGTTTTTAAGCAAAAAACGGACCGAATTAAGTTGTACACCCAATAATAAATCGGTAGATATGTTCTACGTTCGCGAAAATACAAGTACTCCGCGTTGTAATAACGTAGTTACGGTTAACGCGCCGCTCGCGGGTACGCCCCCGGTTGTTAAAAGTATCTCGTGTCGACCGTTCGCTAAGAGATCTCCCGGGCAACTCTTCGATGCCTCGGCTTCGCTGCGCCTCTCGGCCCCGGGACTCAGCGCTGAGTCCCCTCTTTTGTTCCGCGATCACGTGCCCTGCCCGTGTGTTCGCCATACGATTCTATCTCGCCAGCCGTGTTCGCTGTTCCTTCGCTCGTTATCGTCACGCGCGCACCGTGTGCCTCGCTCATTGTTCGCACTGAACAACATGTTATTCGCGCATTCTTCTCTCACTGTTTTTGCTTGTTTTCGAAATTCCGATCTTTCGCTCGAAAATACGTACGCACCGAATATGAAACGATATTCGCGATATTACAATTCCTTATCGTCGAATATTATTCGCGACTTGCGCTAAAATTATTAATAATTCGCACTTGACAATGTCTCCCCGCAAGTTGGAGTCAATCTACGTAATGCCTCGTCTTGCCGACATTTTCGAAAGAATTCTCGTTAATTCTAACAAACAACTTATGCTTGAATCAATCTCCACCCCGTTCGCAAGACAAAGCGCCACGTTTACAAGGCATTCCCTATACTTAGTCTCTAGGATGGCTTATTGCCAACCTCGTCCGTACACCTGGGTCGCTCGTGTCTGACTCTGACTTCCGGTTCTCGTTCTCGCGTCCCGAGTATCGGATCGCGACGAAAGTACCTAGTGAGCTTCTCTAGGCTCTACTTAATATGTTGGTACTGCGACTTCCTGAGGATGACCCTCGTTCTCGGTTTTCGGACCCGGTGGACGGATTACATCGGGACCGACATAGTGGTGTTGCCCGGACTCCAAATAGTCCGTTACTGTGAAGATTCCCTGGGGATGGTCCCTGGTTCTCATTATTGAGACCCGGTGAACGGATCTCGTCGCGGACCCTTCCGCGGGCTTCTCGTGGATCCCCTTAATGCACTCGTGTTGCAATCCCTCGAGGATGACCCTCGGTTTACGTTCTTTTGACCTAGTGCCCGAATCACGTCGCGGACCCCCTAGCGGGTCTCCTACAGCTGTGCTGAGCTTATACAAGTCAAAGCTGTGCTTATACAAGTCATTTCCGATGATAACTTTCGGTTCGCGATCTACCGACCTGGTGCGTATTACCTCACGGGTCACCCGGTCACGTTTCCTGAGCTCGCCCCGCCGTATTCGTGTTCCCCTTTTCCCAGGAATGTCCATTGTTTCCGTTCTCGGGACTCCACTTCCAGATCGAGATGCGGCTTGTCTGGGACACCCCTAAGTGGCTACGAAATGCCTGTCGATTTTCGCGTTTACTTTCCGCGCGCTTTTATCGTTTATATAAGTATCCATGTTACTCGCGCCATCTGACTCATCGACCTCTCAATCATTTAATCGCGATGATATATGTCTAAGGAAAGGATTAAGGAACTTGAACCTGGTTATCTTGGAACATATAACAAATATATTTTTCATACGCAACAGCTTTACAAATTTTAGCGATGAACAACGCATATCCCGCATGTGGGTACGTCCGTCTCATACGTCGTCGCTCTCGCTTAATCATACATGATCACACGTTTAATCTCGCACATCGACACGGCATTACCCGTCGAACCATCTCAATTAATCAACTAATAAATCGCCGAATCTTTATTTGACAAAAGAACGCAAAAGAAATTGAATCCTCAGTAAAGGAAAGAAACTTGGTTTGTAATCGAAACTTAACCAATTATGTAAATAATACGAAATATAATAATCACCTGAGAAAAGAAAAGAAAGAATAACAGAAAATCACATTTATATATTCACAGCACGCTTGCCGTTATCTCGGCCCGTCACTACGGGCACGCCGCCCCCTTTTACTCCTGCTGCCGCGTCGAGTCCGCCTCCCCGGTGTGAGTTACGTCCTCTCGCGCGGCGTTGCTCTCCTCGGGCCGCTTGTCGTCCATCCTCACGACGCACACCACCGGGTACGACCCGTTTGTCGGTCGCGCAGATCTCGGGTGTTTCCCGGGACGTTGATGTGCTTGGCGCTGTCTCAGCTAACGTCTGCATACTCCCCGTCAGCCGCGGAGTCGGGGAAATCTTGGCGACGGGGCTATCTACGACCGCTGTCGTCTGCTGTGACTCAGTCTTCCGCCTGGCGGCTCTTCTGGCGCGACGCTTCTCAAACTCGCATTCGTAAATCGATTGGTTAATCTTTGTGGTCGTTTGCGCGGCCTTCCGCTTACAGGCCCCCTGGACAGTAAACCATACGTTTTGCTCGCGCCGGTACTTGACACAGATTCGCCGCTGAGATTCGTCATCGCTGGTCTCAGCTTCCTCCACGTGCTTTTCCTCGGTTTCCAAATCCACCGTTTCCGGCTTCTTCATCCGTCGTTTGACCGATTTGTTTCGCTCGTTGTGGAGTGTCCCCTGCTTTTTCGCCTCCTTGTAGCGCACTACTCCCGTCGGTGGCAAGGGCTCTGGCTCCGGAACGCTCGGAATTTCTAAGCCATAGGGGCCTAATTTTTCCGGTCGGAACTTTGTACGTTGGTACACTGCCGGATCGCGTTCCGTAAAATTTGTGGGCACGGCATATCCACCTGGATCCCCACGCTGGAATTCGCCCTTGATCGTTCGGAATTACCGTCGATATCTTGCTCTTCTTGGTTTGCGCCGTCCGTCAATCGCGCAGTCATGTCCACGTCATCTCCCTCCACGTCGATTACGATGCGGAATGGTCGCTGATTCTATCCGCGTTTTTGTCTCGCGCAAAGTGTCACCAATGTATTCGCGACCTCCGAGTTGTCAATCGGATCGCGGATTTGCACCTTCTGACATTTGGAGAAGATTCGTCCTCGCAAATGCTCGCACTCGTTCATCGCACGTGCAAGCCGCTCGTGTGCCTCGTTTTCCTTACGAGCCTCCCCTGGATCGATGATCTTCATCTTCGGCAGTTTTGTGGCGTAAGTCTCACCCATTTGCACCATCTGCTCGGCCCTCTGCTTGCGGTCAAGCGTGTAGCAACACTGATCGATTTTCGCTGTCGCCCTTTCACGTCTTTCGCGCAACGATTGTCCGTTTCGCACTTCCATTGCGTTGAATTTATATACGCGTAACGCGCGGTTGTATACGTCGATCGCTCCGGTATGTGACTCGCTCGGCGTACTCATACCTTCTGAACGATTCAGCGCGTCGCGGAACACGTGCGTCGCGCGTGCGCTCGCGCCCTCGTGTTTACGTCGCGCGGCACATTCCACACCGTCTACCCGGTGTCTCGTGATTTTCGCGCCTTTTAGCACAATTCTATCGTCTTTACTGGTATCTCTCTTTGAAAATCTATCACGATTGTCGCGTTTTAACCGTTTTACACTAGTTTTCGCTGATCGACGTTTTGACCCGGATTTTGTTACATCTGGCGTATTTTGACTAAATTTCCGCGTCTCGTCGTCATTGTTATCACTTTCACTCGTGTCGAAGTTCGGTTTTCTCGATTTATCCTTACTTTCGGCACTCCCCGTCATTCGTGGATGCGGTCTGCTGTAATCTTTCGGTAGATTTCGTCATCAGCGTTGATTATCAATTTTTCCTTAATCTCAACCCTGACTAATCCTTCGGTTTTTTGTTTCAGGTCGTCACTGGATACGTTCCCTGGCTCCGGACTGGATTGTTTGCGGGAAACATCACTTCTGACGCCTTCTCCGTTATCTCCTCCCTCGATTTTATCTGTACTAATGGACTTTCTTTATGTTTCAGGTCGCCGTGGGATCTTAATCCATGATTCCTGGCAAATTCTTCGTAATCTACGGTCGTCTCGTCGCTATCTGAATCCATCAGCAACGCGTTTATCATAATCATGTTACTTTCATCTTCGTCCTCGTCAAATGAGTCCGTTATTTGAATGACATCGTCAATCTCGCGATTTACTACGAAATTTCCTCCGTCTTCTTCGTCGTCAGTGGAGTCGATCATCCTTCTCACACCTCTTCTCGCACTATCAGCGCCGATTGTCTCGTCGTCACTCTCGCTATTGGTGGAGTCAATGATGTCGATCACCTCATTCCTACCTCGGTTCGCGACGATCAAGTCGTCGTCTTCGTTGTCGGCGTCGTTCTCTACGCCTACCACGCCCATTTCCTCGTCATCGAGTTCTTCGTCCATCTCACCCCCGTCATTCTCCGGATCGTCCTGGTTGTCCTCCTCGTCGTCGTCCTCGTCCTTCAAATGGGCGATTCGATTCGGTTTGAGCTGCCTGGCGTTAAACACACCCATCGTCTGGCCATCGAGATCCTCGATCAGGTACGCGTTCGGACGAACGATACTCTGAATCCTGTATGGCCCCTTGAATACCAAGTGTATCTTTTTCGTCAGTTTTTGGCTCGCGTCGGAACATCTGTGCAACTTGATCCAGACTTCCTGTCCCTCACGATATTCTGCCGTACCGTGTTTGTCTGCCTGAATCTTGCGTTTTCTCGCCGCCTCGGCGAGACGTTCTCGCGCCGTTTGCACCTTGTCCGCCCAGGACTGCTCCTCGTCGATCAGGGGAATTAGCGCTGGGTCAATCGGCAAATGACCCGTTTCACCGTCGTTCAATTCACGCGGTGTGAATCCGTGTGACGAATGAGTCGTGTGATTAATTACCTCCTCCGCCCAATCGATTATACGATGCCAAGCGTGCTGTCGCTGGCTCGCGTACGCGCGAATTATTCGTCTTATTTCTCGCATAACGCGTTCCACAGAATTCGACTGTGGATTATACGGGGATGTTCTACGCACGCGAAAACCTTTCTCGCGCGCATAATTGCGCCATCGATCGGTGACAAATTGTCCTCCGTTGTCGGTCAATATGGTTTCCGGAACGCCTATGTCCGCGAAAAACCTATCTTCTAAATTTTCAATAATTGTATCAAACTTTTGATCTTTCATTGGAAACAATTTTACGTACTTAGAGAATTGATTCATCAACACAAGTATATATTTATAACCGTGTTGAGTCGCTGGTAACGGACCGAAAATATCTTGTAACGATGCGCCCCTACAAAGGCATCGTTCCCGGCAACCACCCGCCGGATGCCGCTCGACCGATCCTCCATCGTGCGAAGACAAGGCGCAGTGTGCCCACATTTTTTAAACGTATCCACAAGTACCGAGTGCGCGAGCAAAACGCGGCACCGGTACACCTTCCCGCGCGGCTCCGACAAACGCCGACGGGAGCCGATCCGCGCCGAAGACGAGCGCGCGTAAGCGTACCCGCGCGCGGCTCGCCTGAGGATCGGCCTCCCTCCCACGGAACCCGCCGCGCCGGGATATATAAGACGGCGTTCCGACGAGAACAGATTCTTCGTCTCCGCGCTTTCATTCCGCTATCTCCGACGAAGCCTGCCGAACCCTAGGGCGACACACCAACGGGGTCCAGTGCTCTGTGCCTCGACCGAGAGCTCTCGGGTGTCCCCGACTTCCATCAACCAAACTCCCGGCGGCCACGGCTAAGCGGGGTTGAGCGCGCTCGGCCTCGTAACGAGCCCTCTCGTTACCAAAGCCCCGGGCTTCTGAGTCCTACCGACCGGCCAGCCCGCACCTGACCGGCCGATCCGTCCCGGCACCGCGACACGCTTCTCGCATCAGGGACCTCGCTTCTGTACCGCGTCTCGTTGCATATAATACGGCGTTCCGTTAAAACCGCGGCTAATACTTTGCTGCGCCGCGTGCATTTGCACGACACTCTGTAAATACCGCGTTCCGTTCCATGTAATACCGCGTTCCGTCCAAACCGCGTCTAATACTTTACTGCGCCACGTGCATTTGCACGACACTCTGTAAATACCGCGTTCCGTTTCATGTAATACCGCGTTCCGTTCACCCGCGTCTGATACTGTACTGCGCCGCGTGCACCTGCCCGACACTCTGTAAATACCGCGTCCCGTTTCATGTAATACCGCGTCCGTTAAAACCTGCGTCCTCGCGCGCACGTGAATCTGTTACTACCGTACTCCGGTCCTTATCATGTAAAGCTGCGGCCCGGCATAAATATAAGCCGACAGCCGGGAGAATTCTGTGTGATCCATAATTGAATAAACTCTTAAGTGTGCATTAAAATCTGATTATTGTCTCTGGGCCTTAGGGATGGGCGATACAGTATCGATATTCGTAATATCGATATTATTGAACTAAAATATCGATATAAAACATCGATAATTCAGGTACCGATATTTTAGTATATCGATATAAAATTCTCTTATATCGATATTCGATATACATTTGTTTCGGAAACGCGGAAACGTGCAAAACGTGGAAACTCTTGCCGCGCGGCAAAAAGCGACGCGGTAACCAATCAATATGCCGCTCAATCGTAGGAACCAAGAACCAGAAGGTTGGCTACCGTGTCGCTTCTCTTGCCGCGCGACATGCGTTTCCGCGTTCTGTGTGCAGGAGGCAGGAGCCAGGAGCCATTATCGTGCGTCGCGTGTCGCGTGTCGCGTGTCGCGTATTGTTGCTGCCTGTTTAGGCCTGTTGCATCGTATGTATATAACTACATACATCGTGTTGGCTATTGCCGCTGTTGGAGCCATAAGGCCCATAAAACAATGTGAACCGCTAAGTGAACCACAGCCTAATTACAACAATTACCGGTGCGAACGCGGAGAATTAGAAGACAAGACACCACTGAATTACCGTAAGTTCATTTTTATCTTAAATTTGTCTACGCTAAAGTGCAGAAAAACGCCATGTAGAGAGAGTCCTGATAAAATCACGTGGAAACTGTTTTCTTTTAACGATATCAAAAGATCTGCCCACTTCCATGTAGGTTAAGGAAGGTTTGTATTTTTTATTCATGCTGAAACTGAAATTTACGCATCCTAAAATATATCTGCTCTCCCTATAAAAAGAAGCAAATTTCAGAGACTCCTATCAATACCGGCCCAATGGCCCTAAATTTCTTATGTGTTTCTCATAGTTATTATTAAAAAGAAAGACTCATAAATTATTTGCATGTGTTTAATGTATTTGTTTTGCTTTTTCAGTATTGCTTGGTTTGATAAGAAAATCAGAAGTTTTGATTTTCATTCCTTCATCAGAACACATCCTTCACATTTGTTGTGTATATTATCCCTAAAAAGAGTATGCATCTATTTCCATTGTTCCTTTATTAAAATAATTTTATCCAATTCAATTTATCCTTAGACTTTTTAGATTTAAAATTGTATTGTAATACTTATTTTATTTTATTTTATTAATTACTATATTTTGTGTTTTAGTGCCACCAAAGAGTACTCTCTGGAAGCATTTTATAAAAGGCTCAGAAGGCGCAGCATGCAGGGTGTGCCCACAATTCATAAAAACCTGTGGGAACACGACCAATTTACGATATCATTTACAACGAAAGCATCCAGACATTTATGATAAGATGGTAAACACTTCTGAGTCTTCTGACAAGCCCCAAAAACGGAAAGAAATAGTAATATTTCTAAATTTTTATAAAAAATAAAATATGTTAAGATAATTTATATAGAGAGATTAAAAATGGGAAATAAAATGGGAAATTAAATATAAAAAAAAGTACTCTTGAATATTTGAAAATTTTAGCATTATAATTTTATTATAATACGAAAATTGTTTTATTAATAGCCAAGTGAAGATATTGCACATGAAGAAGAAGAAGAAGACGATGATGAACAACTAACACTATCTCCGTCGACAAGTTCGAAATCATCTGTACGTGTGAATTCATCAAAATTATGCAACCTTAAACAACGCAAAATTAAACAACCGAGACTGGAAAACGCATTTTTTAAACAAAAGTCATTCCTAGGTATGTAAGCTTTACCATTTTATACCAAGTATATCTTATATAAAAAGAAGATATCACTTGAATTATATTGTTTTGCATTTTAAATTGGTTGTTTTGATATTAATTCTGCTAAAGTCTTTTAACGTAAACGTAGTTGTGATAGTTTGATTAGTATCTCTTTAATTACTACTTTCATATCTTTATATTAAAAAATAACTGTTTAATTGCTTTTCAGATGGAGGATCTAAAGCTTCGGACATCACAAACAAACTTGTATTTATGATCGCAAAGGACAATATGCCTTTGTCTACAGTGGAGAAACAAGGGTTCCAGACCTTTATGAAATGTGTGAGTCCGTTATACATCGTTCCAAGTAGAAAAGTAATAACTTCGCTAATTGAAGAAAAATATTTTTATTTATCAAATTTAATAAAAGAGGAATTGTCAAATGTAGATGACATAGCGCTTACGACAGATATTTGGACAGACTCACATACAAAGAGTTACCTCGGAGTAACTGCACACTATCACATAAATTGTAATAAAAAAACTGTTATGATAGGCGTCACCGAATTAAATGATAGGCACATATCCGATAATTTAAAAGAGTGGCTGCTCGAAATAGTTGAAAAATGGAGCATTTCATTACAAAGTATAGTTGTTGTCGTTTCTGATAATGCGTCTAACATCAAAAAAGCTATAATTGATGGTTTTGGAGAAAAAAAATCTTTAGGTTGTTACGCGCATACATTAAATTTGGTCCTCGCTAAAATCATAGAAGAAGATACAATTGTCAGTGCATTGTGCAAAAAAGTTAAATCTATTGTAACTTTCTTTAAAAAGAGTGTTCTTCTTTCGGATTTGTTGCGAGAACATTCCCACTTAACATTAATTCAAAGTGTTGAAACGCGGTGGAATTCCACTTTTGACATGCTTGAACGATTTATCCAATTATCAGATAAAATTGGACTTATTCTTTTGCAACATCCTACAGCTCCATCAATGTTATCTGCATTGGAATTGCAAACTATAAAAGAGTTCATGGAATTGTTAAAACCATTTAAAACAGCAACAACTATATTTTCTGGTGAAATGTACGTTACTGGTAGTCAAGTTATACCAATAATACATACATTAGCAAATCAGCTAGAATCATGCAAACCTACCAGTGAAGTAGGGTGTCACATGAAAAAAGTTTTGACACAAGAATTGCAGGCACGATTTAAAAATATCGAAGAAAAATCTCTTATTGCGATAGCTACTATTCTGGATCCCAGATTTAAAAAAATTCATTTTTTAGATAGAATTGCATGTTGTCATGCAATAAACAAAATAACAAATATTTTAAACATTGCGAATAAAGAAAATGTACATAAACAGCAGGAAAGTAATTTTGAGTATCAATCTGCAAATAAAAACGATGTTTTTTGGGCTTATCATGAAACATTAATACACAAATCTAAACAATATATTTCTTCTAATACTACGAACAATGAAATGCCCGAAGAGTTTAGATATTATCTTAATCAGGTACCCATTAATATCAATGAATGTCCGTTAAAATACTGGCAAGGTCATCCACATTCTTCATTAGCGAAACTAGCCAAGCGTTATTTAACAATTATAGCAACGTCTGTTCCGTCCGAACGTTTGTTTTCTCGAGCAGGAAATATTATAAATGATTTAAGAAATCGGCTAACTGGGCAACATTTGCAACAATTATTATTTTTAAATTCGCTGTCGATCGAGGATTGGCATTTGTGAAACATTATAATATTTGCAAAACATGCTTATATTTGTGAAATATCCTTATGTTACTTTAATAATATGTCTTTTAATAATAGGTTATTTTAATAATATTATAATATGTATACGTGAAATATCCTTTATATATAAAATATCCTTATAATATATATATTTATTACAATCAAGAAAGTTGTATTTTTTATTTTACCTCTTTTCCTTTTAAAACTTATATGTTTATTAATCCAGTCTTTTTGGGTATAATTAGTATAATTAGTTGGGTATATATAGTTCCTACACTAGCTTATCTACTTAAGAAAAACTCGATTAATGGATATTACTGTATTATATACTTTTACTTTGAAACCTGAGCTTTATAAAACTCGATTTTTTGTATCGATATTGGTAATATCGATACTTTTTTGATTGATATTTAGGTGTATCAATACTACGGCTGACGATACGTATCGATACGATATATCGATACTACCGGGCTATATCGCCCATCCCTACTGGGCCTACCATCGAACCCTGATCCGGCGAGCTAGTCCGCGTTCGATTCCCACGGCAGGCCGTTACATGGCGCCCGAACAGGGACCGTTTTGATCCGAGAGACAGTAATCAAGACACACCATGCCGAAGTCGTGGATCTATAAATTGTCGAAAGGCGAGCTCATCGCCGAGCTCAACATACACGGGTTAGACCCCAACGGCTCGATCGACGAGCTACGCCAACGCTTGAGCGCCTACGTAACCGAGCACCCGGAAATGGTGCAGCCGTTTTACCGCGAAACGTTAATTCGTCAAACGGATTCTTTATCCAACCGCCTCTTGGTAATCTCGCTCGCAGCGGGACTAAATCTAACGTCGCTTCCTGGTGCGCTCGTTTGTCGTCATACACTTGCGAATCTATTTTTTCTTCGGCGTCTTCCCCCGATAGTTCGCGTACTGTATGTCGGTTTTCGACGAATTCGAAAAGATTAAACGTTGAATCTGCTGCACCATTTGTTCGTGCTGCTGCATTACTTTGTCCATACCGTCGCGTTTGCGACCGAGATTTACGGCTCTCGTGTTTTCGTCAATGCCGTCTTCTACTCTCAGCATGTCACGCTCCTCGTTCGCCGTCGCGCTGGCGTTCTTTTCGACCGCATCCTTTTCCGGCAACGGCCCTTGTGATCGCGTATGTGCTCGCGGTGGCGTATGCTGCACCGTCGTCATACCCCGATCCGACCTCACGCACGTCGTCCTCTTGCGACGCAACGTTTTCGGCCCTATCTTGACGTATTTATTTTACTTCGCTACTACGCAAATTAGTTTTAACACTCGCAACGTTCGTACGTTTCCTACAACGCGTTTAGTATCACCGTGCGCAACGAATCGCGTAACGGCTTCGCGTTCCTATCGCGTACGTTGTTTTAACGTTTTGCGCGTCACTTCTATGCGTGTCGGTATATACGCCTAATTTTGAAAAACTTAATTTTCTGAAAGTTGATCTTAATGGAAGTTATCCAAAATTGATCGATCTCTTTCTGTGAGATTATCGACTTTGCTATGCGCTTTTCAATCTCGAGAAGTTGCTCTCGATCGATTAGAATGAGATTCTGAATCTCTGAATATTCTTTTGAAATTATCGCGATGTGTTGACTCGCGCAAAACGTTCGTACGCCCGTTAACGCGATTCTGTTTACGACCGTGCGTGCTTACGCTACGGCTTCGCGTCCTTACGGCGCACGTTTTTACAACGTTTTATCGCGTACTATCTTTCACTATCGCTATTCTCTCGCACTGTTATCGCGAACCTCAAGACACATGTAATTTTCCCCAGAAAAATCATTCGTTCACGATTTCACGATCAAAGTTATTATTCGGTATGCTGTTCGTCTGGGACACCCTTTATATTAACACACCGAGTGCCCTTATCGTTCGCGTCGCGAAGCAAAACTACTGCTCGAGACACGACTCGTCTGCGACAACCGTTATGCTTATACAACGTGTGTTCTTGTTACTCGGGATGCGAATTGTTCGCGCCACCCGTTATAATCACCCACCGTGTGCCTCTGTCGTTCGCGTGATGACTCGTCGTTATTACTCGGCCTACGGTTTATTTGGAACACCCGTTACGTAGACACACCATGTGTCGTTCGCGTAATGATTCGAAATTATTTACGGAATTTTCGAACTACCGGCTCGCCGTATTGAATATCAGTGAATTTATCTTTGACATTTACTTTCTATCGAGGATGCCCGTATCGTACTCATGCCGTTTATCCGACAATTACTCCGTTACCGATGCCATCTGACTTACGTGTGTATCTAATTCGCTCCGCGGATTTATGTTTAATCGAGCGCCCTTATGTTTAAAGGGAAAGGATAAAAGGATGAAATTTTTGTCGGTTCAGTCAACACAAGATGTTTGTATTTTTCGCAGTGCATGTTTACACATTTGGCAGAAGAAAAGAAAGGACCGCCGTCCTTCGCGTGAGTAAACGTTCTCGCGCCTCCTGTTTGCTCGGCAAACAATCGCTCGTGGTTACTCTTTGATACGCCTTTCCGCGCTGTTACGCAAACAACTCGCAATTATTTACTGTTTGTCAAATAAACGAAACGCTGTGATTCGCATGACAATACTTATCAGTAGAGGAACTTCAACTAAATGATTATCGCGTTTTACTTATTTCGCTTGAACAAATACTTAAATCTATGATCGCTATCGCGCTCTCGCGCAACTACTATTACCGTAATACTATGTCACCGGATATGTGACTCGCCGGTACTCGTATCGTCCCTCTGAGCATACAAGAGAAAATATCATGTTTCCCTGTTATCTGCGTCGCTCGATACTTCTCGGCGGCGCGTGCCTTATTCTTCCTGGGCCGCTCTTCCTCTTCGCTGCTACTGCCGCGCGGATGAAGTTTTATCGCTCGTTTCTCTCGCCTTATTCTTTCTTACCGTGCTTACGGGCGCCTGTTTCGTGGCGTCCGTTTTCGGTCGGCGCGCTCGCTCTGGTTTAGGTCGTCCGTTCAGCGACCAACATTTGTCTCGCTTGTGCCCTGCCTTCTTGCAGTAGGTGCACTCGATCGTGTTTATGCCGCCGGGCTTGTCCGCTCTCGGCAGCGAGAATTTATTTGCTTGCCGGCTCGTACGGCAATCTCGCCCGTAATGGCCGGTCTTTCCACATTTGTGGCATCGTACTTCCGCGTTTCCCGCATTTCGCGCATTTTCTGTGTTAAATTTGTTTTTGTTTACCGGTTGTCCGTTCCGTGGGGGGGGGGGCTCTCACCTTTTCCTCGGCGCTGGCGCCGGTTATTGCCTCCTGTAGGCTTTGATATCGTTGCGCTCGGACTAGCATCTTGATATCGTCGTGCAACCCTATTTGAAAATTATGTAGGGCTTCCATCTTAATGCTGTCGAGAATCGCTTTCTGCTGCTCTTGCGAGTGCCCTTGGCCTTCCTCCATGACCTCGGGCAATTCTCGCGCTAACTTTTCGACTCGCCGCCCGAATTCCTGCGCGCTTTCTCCCGGTTTTTGTTTTAGGGAGTTAAAGTCTAATTGCAGATGGGTCATGCCGCGCTTTCCGAGATATTCTGTTTCTAGCTCGCGCTTTAGCTGCTTAAAATCACGAATATCGCGCGTGTCGAAGTCTGTCATGGCCTTTCCTTTGAATTTTGTACATAATATGGCCTCTAAAAGCATTGATTCGTCCGCGGGCTGAATATTTTTCATGGCGTAGGCACTCGCGCTTAGAAATTCGCGGACGCGCTCTCGGGACTCTCCGTTTATTTCGGGAATCATGTTTCGGGCTTCCTTCAAGCTGAGGAACCCGATGTGTAGTCCCGGTTGATTTCGGACGTCGCTATGCGTCCGCCCGTAAGTAACGTCTAATGGACCGTTACTGCGTACGCGTCGAATTCTTTCGTCGGAACGATCGAAAGTTGCGGCCTCCAGTTGGCTCGTGCGATCCTGCAGGTCGCGTATCGCGTGCAGGAGTTCGTCAGAGCGTTCAAAATTCGCGGCCTTTATTCGGTTTACGCGATCCTGTACGTCACGTATCGCATTTAGGATGTCGTCGAGCACGGCGTCTCGCGCTCCTGGACATGCTCGCGCGGGCTTCGAAGCTCGGCGTGGATTATCTGTGGGTGTTCGCTGGGTGTCCGACCTCAGGCGGTTAATCTCCGCGTCCACTTGTTCGGGCGTTATATCCACGCGAGATGCTATGGCCTGGGCAGCTCCTCTGCGCTGTCTCATTTTTTCGGTCGTGAGGGTATAGTCCTCTTCTGTCGGATCGAATACGTTGCTGTCGTATGATGTCAGTAAGAATTCTCCTCTCCCGGAGTTCTCACTCTGAGTATCGGCCGAGGTGTCCGAACGTGCGTCGCCTTCGGTCGGGGGCAGTCGAAGTACGTCACGGTCGTGATTGTCACTGTTTTCGTCACCGATAGCGTTATCCGCGTTATTTCGTGGGCCCTCGTTCGCATCACAGAGGCTAGCGTCTAAAAACGCAAATTCGCGCTCTAGTACGACGTTGGGGTGTGTAGTTCTAGCACCGGCGAGGCGTCGTCCGAGTAATCTAAACTGCGCCGTACGTTTTCCGCAATCTCGCGAACGGCTTCTTCTACAATTCGAACCGGGCCTATCGGGCTGACCCTAGGAGTTCGTCGCGCTGGCACGCTCTCGGCTCTATGTAGCCACGACGGGTTAATTACGGGGCGATCTCGGGTTTCACCGCCCGACATTTATCGGCGCTCGCTGTTTTATTTTCGGCGCTCGCGGATTTTATGTTCGGCGTTGGCGATCCGTTTTCTTTTTCGCTCGTTGGTTTTACTTTCGGCGCTCGCGAGTATAATTGAAACGGACTTACAGTATCGCCGCGCTGCGCATGGCGTCCGCTTTCCGCTGAGTCGTCGTCCGCTGCTACGCTGTCCCGCTGGGCTGTTTCGCTGCCTCGCTGCTCTGTTGCCACGCTGCTTCGCTGCCACGATGCTTCGCTGCTTGGGCTGGCGAGTCCGTGCGGTATGTCGGGGCCTTCTCCGGTGTCGCTGATAACACTCGGCGGCTGCTACCGTGCCTTCTCTCGCTCTGGATCTGGCTGGCTGTTTCTCTCTGGGATGCTTAACCACCTTTTAATGATCCGCTCCTTTTGCAGGCGTGAACCTCTGGAGTTGGATGTCCTTTCGCCCGGTTGTTGGAGATCCCACCGCTGCCATCAGTTTTGTCGTGCCGCGCCGCGAATGAAGGTTCGGGGGCCGGCACAGGGTATCGAGGATTCTCCGGGACGGGGAAATGACACTAACACTTTATAGATTAGGCTCAAAGCGGTGTTTAATAAATATATTCCCGTACACCTTTGTTTTACTTAGTTACACTGATAAAGAGTTGGTTGTAGACTGCGCGTTGGTTGTAGACTGCCCGCCGCTTCTCGGGAGGGCGGATTTTTATCATGCCTGGGCTCGTTTCCGCGTTGCCGACTCAGCTGTCAGCGCTTTTGCTTCCACGATTGGGTCAGTAGTGACCCGGTGGTGTCTGGAATGCCAGCTCGGGTATATTTGGCAATTGTCTGGAATGCCCTCTCAGGTGTATGTGGCAATTATCGGTGCTAGCGCTGACAGCTCGATGTTGCAACTAGAAAACGTTGACTTCCGTTTCACAACATTATTTTAAACTAATATAATTAATTTAATCAGATGCGAGATAAAGATAAAAAATGATTAAAGATTAACATAATTTATGTTTTACATTTACAATATAAATGAGAATAAAATTTACAGAAATATTCTTGTAAGACGGAAGTCGAGTTGACCTGATTGCAACATCGAGGTGTCAGCGCAAGTTCCGGCTATTGCCAAATACACCTGAGGTGGCATTCCGGGCTTCACCAGGTCGCTAGGTTACTGACCCGAGCCCGGAAACAAAAGCGCTGACAGCTGAGTCGGCAACGAGAAAGTACCTCCGAGCGATAAAAGGCCCGCCCTTCCGAGAAGTGGCGGGCAGTCAACAATCAGAGCACAAACCGCGTTAGTCCGTATACTTATTATTAAGCCCGCAAGTCAGGGTAGTGAATTAAGTGATTCATGTGTATCTAAGAAATATCCGTTTAATTAAACACCATTGCAACAAACAAGTAAGTTTCGAGAGTTGTTCTTTCTCCATCCGGCGAATCCAACGAACCCGGTGCCGGCCCTGAGACGTACTTCACGGCGCGGCACAACATTCTGTAAAAGTACCTATACATTATTTCTTCGCAAAAGCTTATATGATAATCTTATCGTCATTTAACGAAGAAGTAAAAATGTGATGAAATAAAAATTACTTGTTTTAAGTAAGGTAAAAAATATACTGAGGAGGAAAATATAATATATAAAATACAGATGTATTTTATTACTTTATTATAAAATTTGAAAATAATAAATAAATCAAATTAAATACTTATATTTTTAGTATTTTATTTACATTAGATCAAAAATTGATTGTAATAAAGTTGTGCGAGAGTGCGCGGGTGCGCGATTGATGGCGCGAGGAAGACGACCACGAGGAAAGCGGTTCACACAAGTCAAATACGTATAAGTCCAATAAAATAAGTATATTACAATAAAGTCTCAGTATGTACAATGGATACAGTGTTCCTTTACTTTTAGCAAAGCAAGAAGCCGTAAACGCGCGCACAGATGTTAGTACGGCATGCAGCGGTGGTGAAAGCGTGTTCGCGAAGCGCGATAGCGAAGAGCGAACTCAAAGCGGTGTATACAGCGGTGTTAGCTAGCGTAGTTAAGCGGTTTAGCGAGCGGAGATTCTGTGCGATGGACTTTCGACAAAGAGCCCGGTGCGCGACGAAGCAAGCTCTTTTATACGGGAGCTTCTTCTCGCAATAACCAATTGTTTCGAAGCGTTGTCGGTGACCTCCGATTTTCCCTTGTGATTGGCGGCAAAGGGCTATGACACGCATTGAGTCGCACCTGATTGGCAATCGGCTGCCTACGTCACCGCATCGCCTCGACGCGAGACGAAACATTGCTAACCGGCCGTTAGCAATGTTGTTGTTTGTCACACCGGTGACTGTTTATAGCGTGGGTTTCTCCATCGCGCAAGGACATGAAAACAGCGTTTTGGAAACGTCTTGAAGGGTATCGATTGCGAAATGCTTTTAGAGAAGCCCACGTTATAATGCAAAGTATTCAGAGCTTACATATTCGGATTAGGATTTTTATTGAAACGATGAACTTACAATACAGAGAAGGCACGCGCATTGTGCCCTTTCATTTGACGAGACCGATGCACGCTACGATGCACTCGTGATCTCAAACAAAAGTAAAAATTTAAACTAAATCTATTACGACAATATTTAAAATAAAACTCATTAATAAAGCAGTGCCAAAATATTTATGTGTAAAAATAGACATGTATATTTATGCAAACTAATATTAATTCAATTAAATTTATAACGAAAATAATCAAGATGAAAAGTTAGGAAAGATTAAAAAGTTTTATGTAATGAAATAATATGAATGCGTTTAAAAATTTACAGAATTGTCTCGAAAATGTATAACATTTATTTTGAAAGCATGTTATTTATCTTAAAATTATCTAGCTATATTTCAATAGTAAAATAAAAGTTTTATCAAAATTTGTGCACTCCGCGATCGGGTTTCGATTCGCGAGCGCGGTTGGCTGGTACAGCCTTGTAACAAGGACTCGGCAATCAAGGTATTGGTGAGAGGAACGACTACGAAGAGATGCGGTATTGGTGGTATCGAAAATTTAATGTGTTACTGTGTCGAGGTATCGAGAAGTTCTGAGGCGAGCGGTATTCACAATAGGTATCTAGGCGGTAATTGCGAGCGCGAGAAGAGAGGGAAGGTTCGCCGAATAACGCGAGTATGTCCGAGGAGAAATTCGGGTAACAGGTAGCTGTCGCGGAATACGTCGGGTCCGACAAGGTCTCGCAGATCAACAACAGGAACGAAAACACGGCGAGCAATACAATCTAACGCTCGAAATCAACGGATGGGGCGAGAGATATTTTGCGATTCCTGAACATACCGCCCGCCTCGAATGCTTACATTCGAAACGAGAATTATAATACAGTGAGAACTTACGTCTAAATACATAATAAACTTAAATCTAAAGACAGAGTTTATACAATGAACATTAATTCTAAATACATTGGCGCTTTATATTTATACATATGCATATGTACATCTCGGTGTCGTGACCGGGAGATGGGTCGCATCACGGCCGCGAACCGCCCGCCTTGACCGCTTCCTTTTCGGTTTCGATATTGATATCGATCGGCAGGAAACACAGCTTGACAATGGGTCGCTTATATTCGGAGCGTGCGGTTTTGACGGTAACGACGCGTGTCAGCCCATCATCCCCGGGATGACAGACGGTAATACGTCCGAGTTCCCAATGACTTGGGGGGGCGAGCGGATTACGTAAGAGAACGATCTGACCAACTTTGGCCAGGTTGTGGATAACGCGCCACTTCGGGCGTTGTTGGAGCGTATGCAAGTAGTCGCTCACCCAAGACCTCCAAAAACCTTCAGTAATTTTTTGTACGAGTTGCCAACGCGAAAGCCGATTCTCAGCGATGTCGAGCACGCTCGGTTCCGGAATTACGACAAGATTGGCACCGATCAAAAAATGACCGGGCGTAAGGGCGCTATAATCGTCGAGACTCTCGGACATTGATGAAATCGGCCGCGAATTTAAACATGCTTCGACTCGGCACAATAGCGTATTCATCTCCTCGTACGTCAGCGTGTGGGAGCCTACGCATCGCTTCAAGTGATATTTGACGCTACGGACTCCTGCCTCCCATAATCCGCCGAAATGTGGAGCCGCAGGAGGGAGGAAATGCCACGCTATCTGATCGCCTGCTAATCGGTTCAAAAAATTGGGATCGCGCACGGCAGCGTTACAAGCGGCGACGAGCTCTCGTTCGGCGCCCTGAAATGTCGTACCATTATCGGAGTACATGCTATGTGGACGTCCGCGTCGAGCTGTAAATCTGGTAAACGCCGCGAGGAAAGCTGCCGAGCTGTAATCGCTTACTAACTCGAGGTGAATCGCTTTCGTTGTCATGCAAATGAATAAGGCGATGTAGGCTTTGTGAGCCTTATGACCGCGTCCTTTCGCAGATCGTACGAGTATCGGTCCGGCATAATCGACTCCGGTATGTTCGAAAGCTCGCGAAGATCGATTAACTCGAACGTCTGGTAAGTTGCCCATGAGTTCCGCCGGGATGATAGCCTTTTCGCGAGCGCATTTAACGCAGCGGTATAGAACCGCTCGTACGGTTGCTCTAGCGCGCAAAATCCAGAATTCGGTACGGAGGTGAGCGAGGGTAATGTGCGGGCCTCCGTGGAGTGTGGTATGGTGAGCATGCGATATGATGAGAGATAACAAAGGATGAGACTGCAGGACGATTGGATGTTTGGCTGAATCGGGGAGATCGGACTTTTGAAGCCGCCCTCCGACTCGGATGAGGCCATCGGTGTCGAGATACGGGTTAAGCGCGACAAGTGAGCTTGATTTGGAAACGCGACTGTTTGCTGTTAGACTCGCAGTTTCTTGCGGAAATGTTTCACCCTGAATCTCCTTGAGCCAAAAGATCTTGGCAGTTTGAATTTCGCGTGGAGCTAATGCGAGCGATAGATTGACCTCCGCACTGCTATCCGGTATGGAATTGAGGCGAGAACGAAGGATCTTGGCGAACCGCATGAGATATGCCGTCACGCGCAGGAGCTTAGTCCACGAGGAATAGCGAGTCGCGAGATCCCACTGTTCGATAGCACGCGCGACGCAAGCGTGCACGACGACTCGGTTTTCCCGTGATATTTCAGATTCGATTGGCGACGAGCATGACGTCGGCCAGTGCTCAGGGGATTTTTTAAGCCAGGAGGGCCCCGACCACCACAGGGCGCAATCGGCAAGTTCACTAGGGCGCAAACCGCGAGATGCGCAGTCGGCGGGATTATCCGCCGTCGGAACATGGTGCCAGATTGCTTTCGGTAAAAGCTGTTGCACTTTGGCTACTCGATTAGCAACAAAAACTTTCCATCGTGATGGAGACTGCTTGAGCCACGCTAATACAATACGTGCATCTATCCAACAGTGATATCGGAGATTGGGAATGTCGAGATTCGAAAGAACAAAGGACATCAACTGTGCGAGCAGTAACGCGCCGCAAAGCTCGAGTCGCGGTACGCTTATTGTTTTGATTGGAGCGACCTTTGATTTCGCGACGAGTATGCAAACGATAACGGGGCCGTTTCTCGGTACGAGACGGAGATATACGACCGCGGCGTAAGCCTTTGTCGACGCATCCGAAAACCCGTGAATCTCACAATCAGCGATGTTAGAACCGTAGTTTGTCCAGCGAGGAATCGATATAAGTTTGAGACGCGGTAATTGACTGTGATATTCGCGCCATTGTTCTAGGAGATCACCGGGCAACACGTCGTCCCAATCGCATTTTAGGGCCCATAGGCGTTGCATGAATATTTTCGCGACAACGATAACGGGGGTCACCCATCCTAACGGGTCGAACAATTTAGCGATAGTGGAAAGCACCGCACGTTTCGTCTGCCCCGGGTTCGGTGGGGTCGTTACGCGGAAATGGAAAGAATCGCTTTCGGGATTCCACGCGACGCCTAATATCTTTAGAGGCTCGTCGGCGTGTAGATCCTTATCGCGCGCGAGACCATGATCTGAGGGATCAATGTCGGAAAGCAACTCGGGACAATTACTTGCCCATTTGCGTAACCGGAAGCCGCCCTTTGCCAAGAGAGCAATCAACTGATCGCGAATTTTAAGCGCGAGTTCACGGTTGTCCGCTCCGAACGTACAGTCGTCGACGTACGTTAAGAGAAGCAAAACTAGAGCGGCCAACGGAAATTCGTCTCCGTGATCCTTTACGAGCTGTAGCAGGACGCGAAGCGCGAGGTACGGGGCGGAGGCAGTGCCGTATGTTACGGTGAGCAACCGGTAATCCGCGACTGGCTCGGAGGGCGACGAGCGCCAGAGAATTCGTTGGTAGTCTACATCGCGATTATCGATTAGAATTTGCCGGTACATTTTAGCGATGTCGGCAGTAAAGACAAACTGATGCTGACGCCATAACAGAATGACGGCGGCAAGATCTCTCTGTAGCTTAGGACCGATTAGCAAATGATGGTTCAACGAGGTACCGTTCGATGTAGCGCAGGAAGCATTAAATACAACCGGAAGCTAAGTGGTGACGCTGCTCTCACGAAAGACAGCGTGGTGCGGAATATAATAGACTTGAGAGTGACTCGATTGTGAGTCGGTATCGCTAACTTTCGTCATATGACCGAGCTTCTCGTATTCGTCGAGGAATTCGCGATATAACGCGGCTTTATTTTGTTCGCGAAGAAGTCGACGCTCCGAGCGAACTAAACTTGCTAACGCGGTAAAGCGGGATTCGCCAAGATCTATAGGGGGGCCGGTTTTGAACGGTAGCCGAACGACGTATCGTCCCTCCGGTGTGCGAGAATGAGTAGCGGCGAAATGCTCTTCGCACTGTTGCTCTTCGGGACTTAAATGCGTTTTATGAGGGACTTCTCCGATCTCCCAGAAGCGGCGAAGATCGAGATCCAGGTTTTCAAGGATTGCTCCGTGATGAATGTGAACGGAATCGGGATGGAGGGATTGAGCTGGAGCGATAGGCCCGGAAAGTATCCAGCCGAAAGCGGTATTTTGCGCGATAGGCTCGCTTGCATTTCCTTTACGGACACCGTCTAATATAAGCATGCCGTATAAATCAGCTCCGATAATTACATCGATTGGATCAGAGCTCATGGGATTCCTATCCGCTAGCGTTAGGTCAGAGATGTGCGCCTATTGTGACGTCGATTGAACGCGATTCGGTGCGTACTTTGACAGCGATGTGACTATATACGCGGTCGTCGAGAATGCAGGTTTGTCGCCGAAAGAGGCGGTTACACAAATATGTGCGGCAGAATGCGACAACGATTGCGATTCTCCGATTCCGGTAATACGGGTAGTTTGCTTCACCTTCGCGAGACGCAACCGCTGAGCGATATTTTCCGAAATTAAAGTCGCGACGGAACCTTGGTCGAGCAAAGCGCGGGCATAAACGAAGCGACCTTGTGGAGAGTAAACACGAACTCGAGCGGTTGCCAAAAGTACGGTTGACTTCGGCGTCATCGTATTCGAAATTAAATGAGGCGCGATTTCGTTAGCTGTCGATTTCGGTAGCTCGGTACTCGTTGATTCGACGGTAGGAGCGGACTCTACGCTAGCCTGCTTTGCATCGTCCGTAAAATGCAGTAGGGTGTGATGTCGCTTATGACACGTTTTGCAGGATCGCGCGCTTTTACAATCCTTCATCGAATGTTTACACCCGAAGCAATTGATACAACGATTCTCTTTCTTTACATATTCGTATCGTTGCGACGGAGTATACGCTAAGAATGACGGACATTGATATAGTAAGTGCGAGGATTTGCACAGCGGGCACGCAAGGTTCGCGGTGGTTGTCGAATGAGAAGCGATCGATTTCGATTTAGACGACGGTTGAGATGTCTCGGATTTTGGAGGCGAGATCGCCTCGAAAGCACGGATACGCGATTCTAAAAATTTATCCAACTCGTCATATGTCGGGTAATCGACGGTCTCGCTCAACTGTAATTCCCACGCTTTCCGGGAAAATTTGTCTAATTTTTTCGAGATCAGAAATACGAGGATATCGCTCCACGTATCGACGGGACGATCGAGATTTTTGAGCGCTTGAACTGAGGCATTCGCTTTGTCACGCAGATTCTGAAGGTCTTTGAAGGTTTCGGACGCGAGCTGTGGCAACGAAAATAACGTTTGCAAATGACCGTTAATCAACCGACGTTTGTTCTCATAACGCGACGTAATGATATTCCATGCCACGGTAAAATTCGCGTCGGTAATCGCGAGATTACTTGCATCTCCCGTTAAACTTGAGCAGAGATAATGCATCCGATCTACATTAGAAATATTGCGATTGTCGATAATCATCGATTTGAAACGATCGCGAAAGCTTTCCCAGCGGTCGAAAGATCCGTTGAAGGTCGGTAGGTTGATCCGCGGAAGCTGAGGCGTCGGACGGTGGATGAAGCGTGACTTACCTTAAGGTCGACCGCGTCCATGTCAGAAACCTTGGCCAGTAGTAGGTAAGCTCGGACATGTAGTCAAGCGCCTCGTCGAAATGGTCCTCACAGGATTGGAAAAAGTCGGCGGAGAAGTAAGGCAGATCCTTGGCCGTGCTGACGTCGAGGGATGCCCGGATCCGCGCATCCAAGTCCCGTGATTCAGAGAACTTCTCCTTGAGGGCTGTGATTCGGGCCTGCGCCACCGCCTTGGTCATCTTGGCTTGACCCAGTTTTTTGAAATTGGTCAGGGCGCGAGCTATTGAGCCCATCAGTTGGTTCTGCTTTGCCATGAGCTCGTCTGATACGGGTGCCATGGTGAACGGGTATCGTCACTCTGCCCTTCGACGGTCGTAATCGATAATCTTCTTCTTGACTCCGAATCCGGCTCGAAGGACCAAAATGTGCACTCCGCGATCGGGTTTCGATTCGCGAGCGCGGTTGGCTGGTACAGCCTTGTAACAAGGACTCGGCAATCAAGGTATTGGTGAGAGGAACGACTACGAAGAGATGCGGTATTGGTGGTATCGAAAATTTAATGTGTTACTGTGTCGAGGTATCGAGAAGTTCTGAGGCGAGCGGTATTCACAATAGGTATCTAGGCGGTAATTGCGAGCGCGCGAAGAGAGGGAAGGTTCGCCGAATAACGCGAGTATGTCCGAGGAGAAATTCGGGTAACAGGTAGCTGTCGCGGAATACGTCGGGTCCGACAAGGTCTCGCAGATCAACAACAGGAACGAAAACACGGCGAGCAATACAATCTAACGCTCGAAATCAACGGATGGGGCGAGAGATATTTCGCGATTCCTGAACAAAATTAAATAATCAAAATTATCTGTTTTAAATTACATCAAAATAATTTTAAAAATGCTTTTTAAAATATTTTTTATAATTTAAAAAAAATATAAAATATAATATAAATAAGTATATACATAAATGTGGCGGCCGAATCATAGCGCCACGGGGCACCGCGCCGCGATGCTACGCGCCTGGTGAGCCGCCGCTTGGGCACGCCGCACGGCCGAGCCGCCGCACGCGCTAGCGAGTTCGCCGCGCCGCCGCCAGGCGGCTAACGCTCGTGCCAGTTTCGCGTGAGCCAGATTACGCTGGGGAGCTTTAAGAAGACCACCCGCTGAGAAGACTTCAGAGCCTTCTCTCGACTTGAGACGCCTTTTTTGTTACAACGGGCTATCAATCGAGATTGCAAGGTCGGAAAACAGTTCATACGGAACTACAGAGCGAGCTCCTTGAGGGCCTCTAAATCAGAGCGAGCTTTTTAGGCCTCTACATAACGGGGTGTGCCCCGAGCCTCTGGTGACAGAGAGAGCTCCGGGCCTTCGGTTCCAAACTAACACCAGCACACTCGGCAAGCTGCCACGCAAGAGGAAGCAGCGTGACTATCCCGGCCACGGGCAAGCGCCGGCGCCAAGTCCGCCCGCTCCAAGGGCTCGGCCTTCCATCGAGCCAACGCCGGAGACGTCTCAACCACGTCTCGAAAGGAAAGTGGAATCTTTCCGAGCGTGGAAGTTAATTCCTTTGGACCTGTCGGACCTGCCGAATACCCGCTCTTGGAAACATCGCCTGGCGGAGTTAGCCTTGCCGAAGAAGATGGGTCAGGAAACGCAGACCGACTCCTTGCCACCCTCACTGGTGGTATTTGATCCACCGAGTCCGCTGCCAAATACGCCGAAGCGGATGCCAAGGACTCCGGGCAAAGGCTTAATTCCTAAGCGCTACACCAGGATCAGCCGTCAGAGACGCTCCTTATTAAGGGAGTTTCTCCTTGCATAGCGTAACCGGAGACCATAACACTCCGGGCGCCTTGCACACGTGCTTCGCACGTCGCCCCGCATCTCGCGGGGCCCCCAAAGAAATCAAAAAATAATTCACAGGTTCTCCTCGGACGTCACTGGATCATAATATAAATCGTGGGGCTGAGATTGTAAGTACAGACATAGCACCCACAATAAATAATGATATAATGATATAAAGCTAAGAAATAGTGTTCGAGATCGCGAATGCTCGAGATCACGAATGCTCTTGAATATTCTTATTCTCATTTAGACGACTGTGTCATGAGTCACAGCGGCAGTGTAACACGATATTTATTCAGCGGATCGCCCCTTGTTTTGCTTCGCGCTCACGTCATAAGAATTATTCTCCGTACGATGCCGAGTCACTCTGATTCTCCGGTACGGTCTTTTCGACGATCGATACTCTAATTTCAAAGACAATGGCTATATGCACCTTCGGTATTTCAGTTCGAGAAGCTTCTATTCCATGACATTTTGACCTTAGCTAAGCATTCGTCATCCCTGGCGCGTTCTTTGTCTCGCGTGGGTATAAAAACCCATAGAATTTACGGCGCGTCGCCATTCGTCAACAGTGTGTCAGTAGGTTAAGATCTGTCATCGATCGATATTGTGATGGTCAGTTCTCATTCACGCGCGGGTTATCCAACACTACAAGCGAGAAAGTGTTGATAGAGAATTCGCTTAAAAACGCTCGCATTTCCGAGTTCAATTAAATTCAAATACATTTATAAATTATGTCACTCTTTAATTTCGGCATTATTTTTGGTTGTTAAATAAACTATTGTGTTACTTCAAGCTTCTGGTGTTCGTGGTCTCTCACGCACTATCCCTTCCTCACTCACACGCGCGCGAACAAATAGCTAAAAAATAGGGGTTTAAAGAAACAAAAACATACATCAATAAAAAATACAATATTTAATAGATATTAATTAAATAGGATTGATTTGTAAATAGTATTAAGATTTTAATTATAAAGTAATTAGTGTATCTGTATGTCTGAGAGAAAGAGAAAAAGAGAGAAAAAAAAATATATTTTTGAAAAATTAAGAAACTTACCTATACTGAACGTAAGAAGATAAGCACTTATATAAATAGGAAACTTTTTGCGCTTTTAATACAATTATTTATGTAAACACAGTATACAGGAATAAAGGTTGTTCTGAAAATATAGAATTTTTTGAAATACTACGTAAAATTTTTCAAGTAATAAGATATTTTTATGTATTAATTTTGTTTTAAAATGTACTGTCACGTCTTTTTCACGCCCGAGGCGCACGACGGATCAAAAAGGTTAGGGAGAGAAGGATGGTGGGCCTCTCCGACGATTCCTCGCACAGTCCGGCAATTCGACACGAAATTTTAATGTTGGGCGCCAGACGCGTAGACTCGCGTCCACTAAGTACTCTAAGATCGCGAAAACCCGAAGAAACACAAAACGCAATAAATCCGGCGTGCGAGAGATCGGCCAGCTCGACCTAACGGTTATGGGCGGGGTTGATGAAGGGCAGCGCGATATTCGGCGGGGTGACGCATAAATCACGAACTCAGGTAGTAAAAAATGAATAACAACGTTTATTCTGAAATAACTCTTGGGTGAAACAGTCATCCATACCATAGAATCAAGCAAATAAATGATCACGCGGACGTCAGGATTCAAACAAACAATAAGGGTAACGCGGACGCCAGAAATGAACGGAGCATTACGTTATTTTACAGTGAAAACGCGCGGAATGCGCTGTTACCAAATAAGAGAACAATAGTAGAAAACTAAACTTACAAATAATATAGAACATCGGCAAAAGACACGACCGAATACGAAATAATCGGAGTAAACGCGAAATAATAGAGTAACTAGGAAGTAGGATCGAACGTGAAATATCGCGAAATGGTGGTGCGTCACGCTCGGAGCAGTAGGTATACTATGAGAGTTCTAGGCCAGTTTGTGGTGGGGGGATGACGTCACCGGCGTGGTGGGGGATGACGTCACCGGCGTGGAGAGGGGATGACGTCATCGGCGTGGAGGGGGATGGCGACGTGTTTGCATCATTAATTAAATATATTAAATATATAAGTCAATAAGCTCATACGATTAAATCAGTCAGGAAGAAAAGAGCAATTGAGCCGCAACAAGATGTAAGTGTTGAAAACTATATTATAAATAATTGACAAACGTTTCGGCCCATCATGGGGCCATCCTCAGTGTCGATACATATTCTTAAAAACTAACGCGACAGAACTTAATGATACTAATCCGCAACAGTGTTGATTGCAAAGAGGACCACTGCAAAGATAGTGATATATATGTAAAAAGTTACAAAAGGTATTACAGAGAGAGTATCAAATACGTACATTAGGAATATGTTTCCTTATATTGCGGAGTCATTTCGATGCTGATGTGTTACATTAGAGTTAAACCGACAATTACTCAGCGACGAGACATCGGGCTCGTATATATATACAAAAGGAAGGAGCGGGGGAGAGGGAAAAAACGGAAAGGAAGGGGAAGTACGAAATCACCTGGGCGGGAACAAACTAAGAACAGGGAGATATTCTGCCGATAGAGATTCCGTGTCCTTCTGTTTATTCAAAGGAGATGTCTGTCGTTTTATATATAACATCTCGGAGATAAGTCTCTTGCGAAGAGATGGCTCAGTGTCCAAAATCTCCACATTATCCCAATCAAAATCATGATCGGTTTCTAAACGATGGCAAGAAATAACCGAAGGGGAACCTGAGTTTTTGTTAATGTCTGATCTGTGTTCCTTGACACGAGTTTTCAACTGTCTCTTAGTTTGTCCCACATAAGTCGCTTCACACTCTCTTATCTCCGAGATGTTATATATAAAACGACAGACATCTCCTTTGAATAAACAGAAGGACACGGAATCTCTATCGGCAGAATATCTCCCTGTTCTTAGTTTGTTCCCGCCCAGGTGATTTCGTACTTCCCCTTCCTTTCCGTTTTTTCCCTCTCCCCCGCTCCTTCCTTTTGTATATATATACGAGCCCGATGTCTCGTCGCTGAGTAATTGTCGGTTTAACTCTAATGTAACACATCAGCATCGAAATGACTCCGCAATATAAGGAAACATATTCCTAATGTACGTATTTGATACTCTCTCTATAATACCTTTTGTAACTTTTCACATATATATCACTATCTTTGCAGTGGTCCTCTTTGCAATCAACACTGTTGCGGATTAGTATCATTAAGTTCTGTCGCGTTAGTTTTTAAGAATATGTATCGACACTGAGGATGGCCCCATGATGGACCGAAACGTTTGTCAATTATTTATAATATAGTTTTCAACACTTACATCTTGTTGCGGCTCAATTGCTCTTTTCTTCCTGACTAAATATATTAATTTATAGGTTATAAATAATTAAATTAATTAAATTAGGTTATAATTTTTTATAACCTAACTCAATTAATTTAATTATTTATAACCTATAAATTAATATAATTTTTTATAACCTAATTTAATTAATATAATTATTTATAACATAATTTAATTAATATAATAATTTAATTTAAAAAAAATTTGCATGACAAACTATAGAGTTGAACGCAGGAAGAGATGGCGTCGAAGACCTTTTTTTTCTGGGTCTACGTTCAACAAAAAAAATCAACAAAAAAAAACATATTTTACGTGACTTAAACTATAGAGTCCCATAGTGGGGAAATGAGAGTGAAAGACAGGAACGGACAAGTTCATACGTGCCGTGATGCGATTATTCTATTTTAGATAAAAGTTTTTATCTATATTTTAATAATTTTATTAATTTTTTAAATTTATAATAAATCGGTTATATAATTAAAAAGGACATTACCGCAACATATATATATATAATTTAAACATAGAGGAGGCTAATGTTAGATGAAAACGGAAGAGATAGATTGAAAAATAATTTTACCACTATTTATGCTAATATTTAATTTTTATTCGTTATTTACATTTTTGCTTCATATACAATGTTATCTAAGGCAAAAGCAACTAGTTCGCAATCTATAAGCGAACTTCCATCGGACACTTCACTAAGTACTTTTCTCGCTTGACATTTATCCGTGATACGATTTTGTCGCAAGACTGTTACAAAATGGTTATACTTATTACTAACATGTTGTATATTTTGACATAAATTGAAATATACATGTTCGACACATTGTTCGATTTCAAACAAAAATAATATAGTTGCTGGTATCATGTATAAGCATGTATCGCGCAATGTAAGTTTTACAATATTAGCGTCACGCATTTTAACAAGTTCTATAATTAGATCTCGAATAGACAGCGATGAACCGACAGTCGACTGCATGAGTTGTTCGATATCCATGCGTCTTTCGATGATCGTTGTCCACGTTGCATGAGGAAGCACGATCTGATTTCCCCGATTGTCGCCAAGAATCAATTCCACAAAGGATGTAGATCCCACATTGATTCCGATATCCAAATATTTGTAAACCGTGACTGTCAGGGCAAATCGTCTGCCCAAGATACGAGGCGTATAACGAGGTTTCGATTTATTGAAACTGTAAAAAAATAAAGTAGATAAATTAATAAAATTATAAAAAATAAATTTGAAAAAATAAATTTAAAAAAATTTATCCAAAGTAATACTTACGTTTTGCGCTCGCCCGATGAAACTTCACGAGGCTTAGGCGTATAACGAGGTTCCGATTTTTCACGAGGATACGGCACGTAATAATTCATACTTGTGCTGCTTCCCTCGAAGCCGCGAAGTCCCTTATCGGGAATATCGCGAGTGAACATCCACTTCTCAGAATTATTTACGTCTTCACTGCGACCAGCCATTGTTCTTATTTCTCCGTAAAAGGTATACTTTTTTCACTGTTGAAGTTGTCGCTTCGAACGATGAGACTAGATTGATTTGGCTTCGTAACACTAGTTAAAACGTTAACTCCGTTTGCAACGTTTTAGAATATTGGGCGGCGCGCAGATGAAAAATTATAAGGAAAGGGATAATTCCCCTTCCTTCAACATTTTCAAGCACCAATGTCAGCGCTGCTTACGTAGAAGTTATAAAAAAGATTCATACAAATGACTAAGAAGTGGAAAATGAACCAAGTATACGCAACAACACCCTACCTTCAAAATTATGATGTGGTGGGAGAAATTAGGAGAGGGAAACCACTAACAACTAATGGGAATGGGGAAAAAAAAATAAAGCATTGTAAAATTATATATATAATTTATTTTTTTAAAAGATCCCAATTCTTCTGGCGTCGCGACCACCACTTAAATAATTTTAATACATTTTGTAATGCGCAATTTTTAACAGGTTTCCCGCATCGCATAGTGTTAGTAACATCTAGATTATTTAAAGATTTGACATCTTCGTAATCCGCATCCAAAGTCTCGATGATTAGCTTTTCTCTCGCATAATTCTCAAGTAGATCCACCAGCCATTTATGTTTCTGGCATCCCTTGACGTACACGAGAGTCGGTATCTCGTCATCCTCTTCTGTACCAAGCACGGCTGACGTAATTAGGCGTTTTACCATACCATACGGCACGTTTCCCTCATCCCATGGTAATCCATGGTGATTTGCAATCAACCAGGAAGCACATGACTTGTCAGATTTTGTGAGAAGACTCCACGGCATGGGGCACGTAAAGATGTAATGCTCCAGAACGGTCCCGTTTCTCAGCACCGCTGCCTCCTTTACGACAAATTTCATCCCGACGATGAATCCTTGCAGATCGACAAACGTTGGCACGATCATGATGCAGCGAAGGAATGATCCGTACTGTACCGTATCGCACTACATATGTCGCTCTTATATCGTAATATTTGTCAACATGGCGATTTACATGAGTTTGCGCACTACATTAGACAGCGGACAGTATTCGATTATGCGATCATGCAAGATGAGACAATAGGCGGTAGTATTTGCAGGTACATTTTCTTTACAGTCAAATTCTATTCGCACATCCACGGTGGCGCTCTTGACAGACTCGTTTTGTCGTGAGCAATCGATGACAACAAAAGGTCCTTCCATCAGGAATGTATACAAGCTGCAAAGCGTATCACTGGAATCGTATCCGTAATAAGTTTTACGAAAACGCGCGTACGTATCAAAAAGAAGGCCGAATCGATTTTTAGTAAAATCTAGGTTCAAGTCATCGTACGGATAAAATTCGGAGTTTAGATAAAGCTTGACATTGGTCAAATTACAGTCATCGAATACGCTAACATTTTGAGACATGATATTCTTGCGGCCGGTATGCAGCGCAAAAATAACGTATCGCGGCTTCTCTAGCTGAGTCGCAGTCTTGACAGCCCACGAATGCTTGGTCGTGCTCTGCAAGAGGGGATACTCGTACAGATCCCACGAACGAAAACTGACACTAAGATATCGCCCGCTCCCCAAGGCCCGTAACAAGGATAGTTTATTAACCTCGTTTAACGTAACATGAGGCATTCGCCACTGTACTTTAAACAATTCGATTTCCGGCTCCCTCGCCGGATTTCCTACAATGCAATTGTTGTCGCTACGCGCACGTATCAAAATTAATTCGTGACGAGCATTAACAACGACGCGTTTGTAATCTTCACAAAAGCCCAGCAACATCTTGAGCGGTACGCAAAAGTTGAAGTATCCTTCCAATATGCTCGATGAAACGTCCCATCCGGCATTCCGCATGAGTTGAGAATCATTATACGATAGCGATACGTAGTTCTTGATGGTACTTGTTATTCCAACGTTTCTGTTGCGATCAATCTCCACACCGTTGAGCTCGTATCGAATCTCATCGAACATGAACGCTGCACAATTATTTACAATTATTTACAGCGTTGCCTGAGACTCGTCCTCGTCATTCCTTCTCTTTATTACCAATCTTCCTTCGACGTAGAGAAAGCTTTCACACGGCAACGTGTATAAATCTTGCTGTTGTATGGGTATTCTTATCTCATCGTTGTGTCCAAACGTCGTATTGGCGTACGGGTTGTACGTGTGAGTCTCAATCTTGACGACGCTATCGTCAAAGATCGGTTCACCTCCAATGTTTAAGATATTAGCCATTTCGTACGACGAAACCCAATGATTTCAAAAATTCAACGTTCGACGCAGTGAGTTTCTTCTTTGGCGATCGGATTGTCTCTCTAATTTTGTTACTCGTCTGTCGCACCTTCTCCACTTCGTTCAGTACGAGCATCTCACGGTTTACCACAGTCGTCGTCTTCGCACATGCAGTCTAACGGTGATCTCTTCTCCGCGAAAATCAATCAATCGACCGTCCTGATCCACGACGCGAATCGCTTAGATCAGTAATGCTCCGTACGATGATCGGAAGGTAAATGATCTGCGCCGGCGTTTCCGATATCTTATATCCTGGTGGCACATTCGGCGAAAACTCATGTATCGTGTGCACATACTTGTCGTTGCTGTATGCACCCGCGGTCACGTTACACTCTATGCGAATGATGTTTACACTGATGATATTTATCGGCACGTCCGATTCGTACCATTGTCGCGGCTCCAGCACGCGATTCGCTGAAAATCCCAGCAACGATCCAATGTTGTTCGGTTTGGTGAAATTTATCCGATAAGCACATTTGATCTCACTCTTCATCGTATTGTTGTTGGCTCGAATGATCAACGGATATTCTTCATCTTCGCCGACATGTTTCTTTCTCGCAATATTATTATTATTATTATTATTGGATTGGTCCAATTGTAAAATTGATTGTTTCAAATACGTGTCTATGTCACGCAATTCGTACGATCCTTCGGGAACGGTAATCTTCTTATCGTCAAAGTAGAATTTATTGTTCGAAGAATTTACGTTCGGTATCGTGTAATAGGTTTCGAAATCTGTCAGACCGAGCTCGTAATCGCCATCGCTCAAATCCACGGTGGGAAAGTAGCTTACCGCGAGGATGCTACTCTTGCCGGTGAGCGTAAATGTCAGTGACATGTTTGAATGAATACTGAGTTCAAACAATGCAACGCCAGTCTTTAAATTGATCGTCAACCGTCTGTAGAAAGCGCAGACACAGTTGTCCACAATTGCTCTGATCGTATCGTTGATAAGGCTGTGCGATTGTACTCGATTTGCGTCACGTTGTTCTTTAGATACAGCACCAATTCTCTCGGCGGTCGAAGATTACCATAACTGTCGAAATATATGGCTCGATCACCCCTCTTCGCGTATGCCACCCAGTGAGTACCCGGTCCCTCAGCGTTATCCAAATTCACGATGCCACTCTCGTTTCGACGCACTCCATCCATCGGTAAAGTAGTACGCATAAAAATACCTCTAAAATATGGAATGTGCATACGCTTTGCAAGTTGTTGCAGTTGTACGTTGGTAGTTACACCTTTCGGAATTTTTAACGTTTCCTTGACATTTTTTTTTTACTCGAGACTCCATGCCCGCGTTTGTATGGAGCGAGATAAAGTCCGTGACCTTCCATGGCGCGATTGTGACGTTTAAGTTCTTCCAGCTGACGCCGCGCGACTTTGTTATCGTTCACAGCCTTCGCGACTCCGGCTCTCCACCGACCAACGAACCGAGAACTCCCAACAACGGTAGAATGGGCAAGATACCACCGCGTTTCGCCGCTGGAAGTATCCGTTTTTTCGAATCCGCTCTCTTCTTCATCTTCGTCTTCGCCTTCACCTTCGCCTTCATTTTCAAACCCATTCCGAGTTTCCTTCATGGCCGCCCAGACGGCTGTAGCTGCAGCTTTCTCGCAGAGAGTCGAGTCTTTCGCGACGGCACGTCCTAGCGCTCTCTCGCCGAGTATCTTGTCGGCCGCGTGTCTCTCGGTGAGATCGTTGCTGCGAGAATAAGCTATGTCGTGTTCGCGACACGCTGCGTCCAATGGATTAATACCTTGATCACCTCTTGCCAATCGTTTTTTTAAATGAGTGCCCGGACCACAAAACTGATAGCCGGGGATATGTAATTCGAATGGAAGTGCGTTTATCGCGCGATTTAATAAGCCTTTGCCTATTTTCGTTGGCATTCGCCGCAATCCTTTATCAATGGCGCGGGACCGTCGATGTGCGTTCGCTGCCACGGTTGATTGTAATGCTCGTAACAGCGACGATATGTCTGAACCTCTGAATCTGTCTTTATATGTTCCGACAGCAGGACGAACATCTTTGCTACTGAGCGATTCGCGGTTCCGCGCACCTATAAATAGGCGTTTGGCCGGAAGCTCCAGTCGACAGTCTGAAAAATGAAATTCGTGCGACAACCGTTGACGATTCGCGTGACGAATTGCGACGACAGGTTACGGTCGATGGGGAGCAACGCGGAGAAGCGCAGGCACGGTGCGATGCTACCGACTACTATACGCGCGATCATTTGCGGCCCCTCGAATTGCGGTAAAACCAACGTTCTGATAAGCTTGCTGGAAAGTCCGCACGGTGTACGTTTCGAGAACGTATATGTGTACTCGAAATCGTTGCAGCAACCGAAATATCGATACTTGGAGAATGTATTAACGTCGATAGAAGAGATTGGCTACTTTACGTTTTCCAACAACAGTGACGTCATTCCGCCGAGCGATGCGCGTCCAAACTCAATCTTCGTCTTCGATGACGTTGCGTGCGATAAGGAAGATGCTGTGAGAGAGTACTTCTCAATGGGTAGGCACTCGAGCGTCGACTGCTTCTATCTCTGTCAAACGTACGCGAGAATACCTAAACATCTGATACGTGACAACGCGAACCTACTGATCCTGTTCAAACAGGATGGTACCAATCTGAAACACGTGTACAACGATCACGTAAATACCGACATGTCGTACGATGAATTTTGTGCGTTGTGCCACGATTGTTGGCAACGCAAATACGGTTTCGTAGTGATAGACAAGGACAGCGCGCTTTCGAACGGTCGATACAGAAAAGAATTTAACGTGTTCGCGATACCGCAAAAGCGGTCAGTCGTTGTCGATATTTCGTCGAGTTAAAACGTGAGATTAACACTCTGCTTTTTTCCCGCGATGGCCACGATCGACAGGAGCGAGAATATTCGCGAGCGCGAGAAGATTGTGAAGGAGATTGCGAAAACGAGTGATTCGATTCGTAAGAAACTTCGCGCTTTGAAGACCGGTAAGATCGTGAAGGACATTGAGTTGGACGCACACTTTAAGCCTCTCATCGGACCGTTGCAAAAGATCGCAGACAACTCGATCTCGATGAAGAAAGAGGAGCCGACGGAGAGCGACGCTGACGTGGGGATAGAAACGTTACCCTTTCAGCAGCGCAAGACAGAGGAGAAGGAGGAGGAGGAGGGGGAGGATAAGGAGGATTGGGAGTATGCGACGTCGAAAAAGAGGAAGCGATCAGAATCCTGGTTGAATCTCTCATCGACACCGCATAAATCTGATCAATCAAAACGATCGAAAGTACTACCGATAACCTCCACACCGTCCACGACGGCGAGAACCGTGCAAGATACAATTCCCCAATTCCTCGCAAAGCGCGA